>NC_092209.1:2814508-2902652 GCF_043381705.1 Parasteatoda tepidariorum
ATATATATGTATAAGAAATAAATAAAAGTTTTTAAATGATACCTGTTGACGATACTTTTGAATCTCTCCTGTCCTGCCGTGTCCCACACCTGCAGATCAACAGGTGTATCTCCCACTTTGATCCTCACTTTCTTGCAATCCACTCCCACTGTACTCTCATGAACATCTGAAAACAATTTAATTCATTTTTTGAAAATAACGTTTCACAAAATATGCTTTAGTAGGGTTAAGTCTTAAGTCCTATCTTAAATTTTTCTCTTTTTTCCATTAAATCGTTAGTCTCGAAGTGGGCTGATCGTAAGGATACGGTTCTCAGTTATAGAACACGGAAGTCAAGCATCACAGACTGCTGTCAGTAAGCGGATGGGTGACCACTTTGATCAGTCTGCGTAGAGACCGAGGGTGCCCGATATAGGTTCCCTTTAAACTTTTTTACCGCCAAGTGCTTCGGGCTACCAGAGCAGGGGAGCCATTCCCTCTGCAGAGTATCAAAATTGCGATGGCATGTCTTTAGATCATCTTCAGGGATGTTTCCCAGACCCTCGCCCATTGCGTAGCTCTAGTACGATGTTAATAAAATACCTATCAACCTACCATTAAATTCGGAAAGTGTCCCTTTCTTCCCGTATATCCCTGAAAAGTTGGGGGAACATTTTAGACCGGGGCATTTCAGACAGACCCCATGAAAAGGCTGTGACAGAATTTAGACTTGCTGTGGGTTATGACGGTTTTGCGCACTGCATTGGTATTTTTACGAGTCCGAATTGCACACTCTGTAGGAAATTCGAAGTAATGGATAGGAAGCACTTGATGGGATGTTCGGCAGTACACGGAGACTTCAAAGTGAAAAAATATTGGAGGGCTAGGCATCTGCTAATGAGTCTTTGACTTATTTCTCTTATCTATTTCATTTGCATACATTCTTCTTGTTAAGAGTTTGTTAATTTCTGCCATTGGAAATAAAAAAAGCCTGCCATTAAATAGTTGTCCAAAAGAATTTTTTCCATCTCCCTCCTAAAATAATTGGCCAATATGCTTTCCAAAAATAGCAGCTTCGACTTTCTCTGATTTCTAAATAAAAGAATTTACTAATGTGCCTTTCAATGCGCGCAACAAATATATAGATTTCTTCACATTTAAATTAAATAATAAAATTATTTTTATTTCTATTTTTAAGTTTTTACTAAGTTGAATGACTCTTAAAAAGTTCGTCTCTTGAAAAGCTCTTAAGAAATGCTCAAAAATTTGTGTCGAAGTTCACTTCCTAAAATTGTATTAGTTTATTTTTCAACCCTGCAAATTTCGGCTTCATACATATAAATTTCTAACACACAAAAAAAATTTTTTTTGTGTGTCTTATTTACGAATCTTATTTGTCACTACTAAGTTTTAGATCAAACAAATCTAATGAGAAAAGTTTTAACAATTAGTATTACACAAAATGTTCACTGATAGTTATAGGAGTCAATGAATGAGAGAGTATGACAATGCATGAGGGAAAAAACCAATTAAAACACTTTTTTCATTACCGTAGTTGAACAGCCTAACCAATTTACTACTAATGTTCAACTCCGTAGTCCTGTAATTTTGAACCCAATTCAGAAGATAAAGGAAATCCTGGTCAAAGTAATGGGAGAAAGCATTGGATCAAGTATTGGGCCTTCGTGGAGGACTTTTTTGATGGAACTAATCCGCATTTGCATTACATGGAGAGGAAAACTACGAAAATCTCCCACAGTTAGCCTAATACAAGGGGACTTTAACGCATGATCCGTCTACCACTGAGAATATTTTGCGTCAGCACTGATGTGGTTGGTGCAAGTCGGATATGGAATTCGTATCGACCAGCCATCGCTTGGATTCGAACTCGGTTCACCTCATTGGAAGGCGAACGCAAATCCCCTGAGCCACCACAGCTGTAAAACAAATTTTTTAAAATAATAGGAATGTATCATAATTAAAATTTCAAAAACAGAGCTAGTAAACAAAAACGTATTTTATTCAGTGGTAAAATTGCTACCCTGATTCTTAATGTTTTTTTCTAAAAACTTGCTTAAGAAATTTGAATTTGAAACATTAAATACAATAAAACTGTTACGATGTACTCTTTTCATTTTATATTATTTCTAGTGTCTTCATTTTTCCAGAGAAAAATTTATGAACGACTAAAATTTCAAAAAATTGTTTCCTGCTACTATATGTTTCTAATCAATACGCATATCATTTAAATTAATTAAACACTTCATTCAAAGCTAGTATTTGATAAGATGGCATATCAAAAGAAGGAAAAAAAACAAGATACTGTCTGGGGTCAAATTTATAGAAACTTTTTACGCAATTTAAACCATTTATTTAAAATTAAATAAGTACGTGTTTAAGAATAAAAATGGTCTTGATTACGACAAGCATCATCACAACATACTATTGCATTAAAATGCAAGGCGTTGAGGGTTAAAAATAAAACAAAATGTGGATTGAAATTTTTCCCACATATTTTCATTGTATTTCATAAACAAATGCTTATTTCAACATATCATACTTTTTATCAATATAAAATTTTTAAGCATCATAGTATTCATTTTTCAATTCATAGGGAGATTTCGCAGTTTTACTTGAGCTTCCGCACGTTCCCGTACTGCGCATGCTCGTGTTTATTTCAGATGCTGCGCGTATCTTAACGGTCGTGATTAACACTACAACAACAAGCACGCTCTGTATAGTTGTTAAATATTTTTTTCTGTTTAAGCCTACCTTCGAACAAAAAACATGGACACGGAATGCGAATTTGACGAAACGTTATTGATGAAATTTGGAAGTGAATCATGTTGATTGAACGTGAAGATATCTCTTAAGTTCATTGTAAATGTTTGTTATGATTTTCTAGTCAAAGATCAAACGATATTTCTCTACGTTAGCGTTTTTAATTTACGGATTTTTACGAAATCTCTTATTTTCAGTCACGTAAGCTTTATATTTTTTCAAGAGCGCTAGCGCATATGACCAGAATTTATGCATGCGCATTCTTAATGGGCATGTGCAATTACCTGCAATCTTACGTTAGGGAGTGTACGGAAGCCAACCTAAGTTTGCGAAATCTCCCTAATAACATGCTCATTATTTATTTATAGCTCTAAATGTGTATTAACATAAATGTGTCAGCAAATGTGTGTTACTGAGCAACATACTGTCATACCAATGTATTGGTGGCGGCGCTTACCTTTTTCGAGCAGTAGATACTCGAGTTATGTCTCGAGAGGAACAGAAGCAGAAATGGATAATAATTCTATTCTGAAATGTCCTACCTCATGCTTACGGTGGTTTGTGTGACGTAATCGTCGCCAGGCAGATTTTACATTATTACTAAGATTCAATACATAAAGAACTTTGACAATATCGTGGACATGTATTGAAAAAGTTAAAACCAAAATCCTAATTTAAATTAGAAGAAATTTTACAAATGAAATTCAGCTGTAGAAATTTTAAACATAAATTTCTAGAAATTTTAAATATAAATGCTACTACATAATTTGTAACTGTGATACCACTTATTGGTGAAGGAGCCTGCCTTTTTCGAGTAATAGCGTATACTCAAATTAGGGCTCGAGAGGTGAGTGAGGATGTAGTAAAGCGCGTAACGAAGCTTTGAGATGAATTTTCTATTTTATCTCACGACAGAGATGGAAATAATTCTTCTGCCTACAATGCTGAAATGCTCCGAACTCATGCTTACGGTGGTTTGCGTGATTTAATGGCCACCGGGCAGATTTTAAATGATTACTAAAATTCCATGCATAAAGACAATATCACGGACATCTCTTGAAAAAAAATAAAAATAAAACTCTATGTACTTTTGCATGGGCAAAGCCGTGGACTACCGTTAAAGTATTGTACTAGATAATTTTAATGGGTGACTAGGCTGGACGTCAAAAGTCAGCTATTTCTAATAGAAAGGTCATTATTACATAATAAAAAAAATGTTAAGTTCATTTTCTTAAATGTACATCTTGAGCTAATGCAATTGTTAAAAAAGCGTTTTTCAACCTATTTTTTGGAATGCGCATTTTGAGTTAGATCCATTATTTTTAAAATGCATACATTTTCTTAAAAGTTATGAAGTCATGCACAATCATCAAGTTATGAACAATTTCTTAAGTACGTAATTTGATAGATCCCAACTAACAAATTCACCAATGAAATGCAATTTTCCATTAAAATGTATGTAGTTAAGTAGATAAGCATAATAAACAGATAAACAAAAACCATTCAATTAAAAGAAGCACATTATTTAAAAATTAAATTTGAATGCGAAAAAGAATTTAAATAAATTCTTACTTTGAAACTTGGAGTCAGCAAATCTGACAACAAAACTCGTTTTGCCAACTCCTATAAAGAAACATCGAAATGCTTAAAGAAATCTTCAATATTTTTATTAATATGAACTGAATCGAATGAAATCAAGCAAAAGTTATATTGTAAGAAGTTTTATTTACACTGATGAAATAAATGAAGAGCATATATTTTATCGAATTTCATGAAAAGAACTGAACTGAATGTAAAAACCACTGCTTCTGGACAAAAATATTGTGCATAAAATACGTAAACGTGCACGTGTCAGTAGGTGGAGCCAGTAGAGAAACAGGGTTTTTAAGTGCGCTTAAGTTAACATGCATATTTCGTTCGCTAGCACACCTCAGAAAATTTCTTGGTGTTATTTTGTAGCAATAGGTTGAATTCAAATTGTAACAGTAAAAATAAGTAACCACCGACGTTTAGATGATGGAATGAAGTGGTTAATTGTAGGGAGGCTAAAAGCAAGTCAATCTCAGGTCCAGATTTGCAGAGAGTTCAATTTAACGGCCAGCGTCGTGCGTAACTCATGGAAACAGTTCCGGGATACCGGATCCCTTAAAAGAAAGCCTGGGCAAGGTCGTCCAAGAACTATGACGACCAGAGAAGATCACCACTTGTCCATTATAGTGAGGCGTAACAAAGGGGCTTCAGCTTCTCAGCTCTCTCGTGGCTTGTACGCAGTCACAGGAATCAGTGTATCAAGGGTGACTGTTTCCAAACGACTTCATGAGAGAGGGTTGTTTGCAAGATGACCTGCTCTTTGCACCCAGCTCACTTCTGTGAACAGGAGAATGGCTCTCAGCATGATACAGAGAGCATAGAGATTGGAATATGGATCAATGGGCGACCGTTTTCTTCACTGATGAGTCCCGGTTAAACCTGAACACCGATTATCGCCGTATGTTCATATGGAGAGCACCAGGGACAAGCTGCACTCCCTTCAATGTCCGCGAAATCGAAGATTGTGGGGAGGTGTGCGACCATCCAACATGATGCTTGCCTAGACCATTGTGGCTGTTTAATGGTTTGGAAAAGCATCATGCTGGATGGTCGCACACTTCCCCATGTCTTTGAAAGAGGCTCTGTTACTGGCGTGAGGTATAGGGGTGAGATCTTGGAGCTTTATGTTCGCTTTTTCAGGGGTGCAGTTGGCTCTGAGTTCATTTTAATGAACGATAACACTTGGCCACATAAAGCTCTTCTGGTCGATGAATTTCTAGAGAGGGGAGATATTTGCCGGATGGATCTCCAGATGGATCAACCCTATAGAGGTCTGAGATGCTCTGCGGTGGGCAATTGCATCTCGCTACTCCCCTCCGAGAACCCTCCAGAGAATGAAAGCAGCGTTGCTGAACGAGTGGGACCAATTGCCAGAGGAAATGATAAACTGCTTATTTCAAGTATGAAATCACGTTGGAAGGCCTGCATATCTGTAAAGGGGACCCTTATTAACTCATTTTTTTTTGCTTATTTTGCAACTGCTGTTTCATACCTTCCGACACCAACGAGTGTTACGCACGATTGTGCGTGTGTATTACAATTGATGAATGGTTATTTGCATTGTATTGTATCAATGCATGTACATATAAAATTTCATTAAAATCGGTCCAGTAGTTCTAGAGATAATCGAACAAGCCTGCAAATTATCTTAAATTATTACACCTTTGCATGTTACTGTTAATGACCGAAATTGGTGGTGGTCGAACTTCCAGCGGTGAATGTTGACAATCACATAATTGCTTTGGTAAATGTCCGAAATATGCACTAGATCTAGTCATGTGCCACTGCCCTGTATGCCCTACATCAATGTTTTCTTAAGATCAGCAGCCACTGCCCAGAATGCATTTAACTGCTACTCCGAACACTGATGTTTCTTCTAATCTATCCACAGTAGGCATTAAAATCCCGAATAAATATAATCAATATCAACGAATAAATTAATATCAAATCGGATATAACAAATATTTCGTACATTCACCAAAGGGAGTATGTGATTGTTTACATTTCACCTATGAAAGTCGACATTCTCTTGATTTCGGTTATTCACCGTAACATCTGTAAAAAGTGCTATTTTTTACTCGTTCACGTTATGCCATTATTGTACAGTAATGTTTACACTTTCTTTCAAAGCTATTAGTTGGTCTCAGTCGATTTAGCGTAAAAAGTACTCAAGTAACAATATCACTTCTCTAGATAGCTATGATAAAGCAAAGTCATAAATATTAATCAGTACCAGAAAGAACATACTTTTTATTTATGAAAACTCTTTCATGTTTAGACTTTTTATTAATCTCTCTCATTTCATTATGAAAAGAAAAACACTCAAACAACAATAATTTATTTATCTAGAGAGAAATGTCAGGTTTTAAATAAGTGTCCAAAACTGAACTTTTTTCTATATAAACAATTATAACTTCTAAACTATAAGACCATGCATGGAGCCTAGAATTTAGTCTATAATTTTAGATATTACATTTAGAATTTATCCAAAAATAATAGAATATTATCAATACGTATTTTCAGTGTCGATATAGGCACGAGAAAGCAACATTCTAAGTATAAAAAAGTATGGACAAAATACTTTTTATAAGGGCCCCCTGTTCGCTGACGTTCACCAACCCATGTGATCGCTTCGCAATAATTGTCTTTTTTTGGCATAAAACAATTGAATTTATTCAACTATAAATATATATATGTAATAAAAGAGCACTTGTGACTCAACTTCCCACGTCTAAATTATTCCTTTATGATACTATCAAGATCTATAATTGAACAAAAAATCATTTTTCTAAGTAATCATTTTTTGAAAAAGCATTTAAAATTAAAAGTGTATTGTTATAACAAATAAGGTGAGTTCACAACAGTTATTTAATATTTTTGCTGACCAAACGGTCGGATGTATTTTAAATACAATTTTTGCATTCATCACTTTGTGCATGAAGCTGAAAGTTAAGTTCTAAATCATTTAATGAATTTCTTTAACTGTCATTCATAATAGTATATTAATGTAATTTGCACTAAAAAGTATTAATTGTAAAAAGGTTTATAAGATAAGACACCAATTTAAATAACTGTATCTTAAAGCGTTATGTAGAATTACATTATTCTTATAATAATAATAATAAAAACAATCCTCCTAAACTCTTAATTTAGAAGATAGAACAATCAAAAATATAATAATAACAGTGCAGTTAATTTTAACCTTTTAATTGAAGAAACAAAAATATTTATAGGAAAGCAATAACTTTACAACTTATCAATTTCATGCTGATGAAAACCATAACAATAGGAATTAATGTGGGTAAACTGGATCCTATCTTAAGATGCTCGAGCAAATAAAAATGTATTGGCAACAATCGAAAACTGAGGCACCATCATTAGATTTTTATGTGTATAATATACATAAAAACTATTGCAACTTCTGAACAGCTTATTAACCCTTGATTAATTCAACGTGGAGAAAAGCATAGAAAACAATACTTTATTTGTCTAGATTAGCAATGTCAGATACGTAAATAAATCAAGTAAAACATTATAATTTTTCAAATGAAACCATTATTTCAAAGAACAATTTGTTTTTATTCTATTTATCGTAAAAACATTCAAGTTTATGCTTCAATTGAACAGATAAAAATATTTACATTCCTTCATCTCCATTCACCCGGCCCCTCTCACCAGAATCTGATGCAACTTTTTACCATTTACTTTGAAGGTGGTACTTGAAATAGTTTTTGCTGCGGGAAACATATTTTTAGATGTTCAATTTAAACCCTATTTTGACTGAACTATTTTTTGAGAGAGAAAAAGTATCCTTGTCCAAACATTATTAAAGTTATTACTAATATATTATAACCGGTGATGAAAAAAATTCATACTAGGTTTGCTGTTACCAGAACTCAACTCCGAGTTCCTGCTCAACCCTAAAAATAAGGAATCTTTTGAATTAAGAATTGTAATAAACGAACTTCGACGCGAAATTTGTTTGATAGAGCGGATCAGCATTTTCGTCACATAAGAGAGGAAAACATCAAAAACTCTCCCTGAAGACAAGGTGACTCTAAGATCGGTCAAATACTGAGAATCGTTGGAGGAGCAGTATACGAATCAACCAACTATTGCGAGGATTGAATCTATGTTGGCCCACGTTTGCTTTGACATTTATATTTTTTATTTGACTACTAGGAGGTGAAGCTCCCTGTCCGCTCACCAACAACGATGATTGATTCGCACTAATTGCTGTTTCTTGGCATAAGACAGTTGAAATTATTCAACTATAAATATATGTACTGAAAAGAACACTTGTGCCCCCACTTCCCAAGTCCAAATATTTCCCTCCCATATGATACTATTAAGATCTACGAGTGAACATAAATCATTTTTCTAAGTAATCACTTTTTGAAATAGCATTTAAAATTAAAAGTGGATTGTTATGACAAATTTGGTGAGCTCACAACAGTTATTTAATATTTTTGCTTACCAAAACAAGCGGATGTATTTTAAATACAATTTTTGCATTCATCACTTTGTGCATGAAGCTGAAAGTTAAGTTCTAAATCATTAATGAATCTCTTTAACCGTCATTCATAACAGTACATTAATGAGATTTGCCCTCAAGAATAATAATTACAAAACGGTTAATAAAATTGAACACCGATTTCAATAACTTTATCTTAAAATGTAACGTAGAATTAGATCACACTACTAATAAGAATCAGCCTTTCATCTCTTCAGTGGATCGATAAATGAGTGCCAAGCATGCTTGGGAACTAAACACTGATGGGGGTTTCGCGTTCGGCTGACCATCTAACAGGAACATCTGCTCTTGCACCCCTGAGCCCAAAAAAGGTCAAGAAAACTGAGATGAGCACAGTAGCCCTTGGCCCTGTATGGGCTGTCGCTCCGCTGAGTTTAGTTTAGTTTTACTAATAAGAATAATAAAAAAAACTTAAATTAGAATCCTAAACTCTTAATTTAGACATCAAGCAAAATCAAAAACGTAATAATAACAGTGCAGGTAATTTTAGCCTTTAAATTAAGGATGCAAAAATATTTATAGGAAAACAATAATTTTATGACTTACATCAATTTCACGCTGATGACAACCAAAACAATAGGAAAATTAATGGGGGAAAACTGGAACCTACCATGTGATTTTCTACCCAATAAAAATATATTGACAACAATGGAAAACTGCGTCACCATCATTAGACTTTTATGTATAGTGATTCTCCATAGGATTTTCTGTTAAGATAAAATTATTAAAAAAGGTAGTTCCACTATAATTCTAACTTAGTAGTTTATTTATGTATTTTCATTGGGTATAAAGTTAAAAATTATTAAGAAATTTTTTTTTATTCTGCTTCAAACATCTTATCAAAAAAATTTTGATAATCCCCCCTCCCCCCTAATCTTTCGGAACGGCACTTCTAGCTGGCGTGGCACTACCGGTTCAATATGATTATTTGTTTGGAATTAAACTTACCACTCTCCCCCACAAGGATTACTTTGAATTCCTCGGCTGCGTTGGCGGCCATCTTCTTATATCACTCACACCCTCTCATCACTTACCGACAGTAAAAATTTCAGAACATTTTTCTTTTTTCCCATCCAAAGTTCTTCCTTCTATCATGTTTCGTCAATACTTTTATTGTTCCGTTCTTCACACACAATACGCCTGATTATCATTTCTCTTTATTCGACATTCAAGGGGGAGAAAAGATAAAAAGCTTATCTCTTACGAAAATGATAAATTTCTGTTAAAGCTTGCACGGAATTCTATCATAAACTAAACCTGTCAATAGTGTCACTGAAAAGTTATCGGAGGATTTCACGACATATTGAGAGGTTGTTTGTATTCATCACAGGATAGTACACACGTCATTTAAAATAGCGGAAATAATTCCGAAAAAATTGAAAAAGTTACTAAATATACATGAGTTGGCATCTTCGCTCGAGGTGAGCCACTATCTTAAATTTACTAAAATATAGCAAGGCAAGAGGGGGAAAACTTTATATTTGCTATCTAGACGAGTGAGGTATTCTTTCCTTTGTATTTGCTTATGGTGAATTGAATGAGATACAAACTAAGTCAATAAGACAAATGGTATAGAAGGTTTTAGGGGTTTGTAGTAAAAAAAGTAAAGTTTTTAACTTAGAAATCTTTGATCCAGACTTTCGTGTTGCTCCAATATGTCTATCTTTGGCTTCATGTAATACATATTTTATTCGAAGCACCTGTCACAAGTATGACACAACCTGTCCGCAGCCTGAGAGTGACAGGAAATATCTGTAATGCACAAGTGTCACAATTGATGAGTGATTTAATATTACAGTATATTCTCCACATCTCAAAGTTGAAGGGACGCTAAAAATTTTTAAGATAGCTAGTTTTTGAGATGATACGCTCAGAACCAAATATATTCTAAAACGTAAAATAAAAATTCTTAAACATTATTCTAAAACGTAGAGCCATGCTTTATCAGAATATGTACTAATAAATATATTTGTATGATAGTTGAAAATAAGCCTAAATAAGTCTAAATACCGATAATTTTATTTTTAAAAGCAACTCAAAAATAATTACGCATTCAATATGAAATAATTCGTTTACATTAAATTTGCATTAATAGGGTTTATTAAAGAAAAAAAAACCTCTTCCATCGTGGCCTCTCGACATTGAAACACCCATCATTTTTTCTATTCAAAAAATAGCTGCCAAGTCATCGCCTTCCGCAGAGTATTCCATAAAGTATTTTACGTATATGTGGGCAGCATTTTTTCTTTTCTTTTGACGCAGTAATGTCGTGTGGTGGTATCCGGTGATTTTTTCAAAATTAGTAATTTATTACTTCGAAAAGTACTGAACGTAACAAGGTTTTGACAAAGGAATTCAAATTAATATTAGGTGGATATGTAATGCTAAGGGGAAAAGTACTTTTGTTGACATAACAAGGATTTTGTGAGTATACTGTATCTTCATTTAAAAGCATTTGGGAGAAGAGATTATACCGCACAAGAATTCCAACTAATGATTTCATTGCTACCCGTAAAGGTTATATATTTGGTTGCACGAAAGTTGGTTTTTGTTCAACAAATCTCTGTAAGAAGCAATTCCTGTTAGACATTTTAAATGCAATCACTTTGGGGCATTCTTCCCAAGGTCCAAAAAAACTTGTCAAATAGGGATCTTGTTCCTACGTTTTATTCCAGGTGGCTTACACTGTAGCCAACTTAGCCCTTAGATTGTATAGAATGCAAAATAATAATAGGCAAAACAAATCCTCAACTTTATCCGAAACATATTTTTAATAAATCTTTGTGGTATTTTTTTTCTTATGAATGACTTGTAAATCCGATTTTGAAGAGTTGTTGCACTCCATAATACTGAAATCCAGTTTTCCATCTCTGTACCGATTCTATTCAACATTGAGTCTCTGATCCCAGTGGTCAGCCTTGTAGTTAACTACAACTAATTTATTACAATTGTAGTTAACTATAACTACTTTTTTTTTAAATGTAGAGACTACAAACTACTTTCGAAATGTAGTCACTACCTCTAGAACACAAACTTAACTGGAGAACTTAATTTTCATCAATATTCGAAGTGATTTTGAATAAAAAATTGGCTTGGTTAAATAGGAGGAGATATTAAGAAGTTTTAATTCATGTTTACACGAAATAGTTATTTTATTCTAAAGTGCTTTTTATGAATTTGTACTTTTAAGTTTCAAACTCTACGCTTTTCTCGGCAGTCATTTCAGAAATGCCAGAAAATTATCAAATATTTGTGATTTAAGTGATCAATGCTTTTTTCATATCTTCCGAGAAATAAAGTACAGTGCGAAAAACCAAAAAAAACCAGACCATCCTGTATAACTTTTGATCTAATAATCGGATCCTCACGCTCTAGGACTCAGTCTTAATGGCTTATGGGAGTGACCACAAATATACTAATTAATTAATGCAGACTATATTTTAAGTTACGAAATCAGACACAAAAACGTACCTTATAGTGCCTGAGAAATGAAATTTCAAGAAAGTCAGATATTCTATTTCTCAGGAACAATTCGACCGATTTCGCTCCGATTTTTCTAAGCATCAGACGTCGATCTTATTAACGCTCGGGTACAGAAGCACGTTGACGGGAAAATTTTTCTTGAAAATGTTTTGCGTTTGAACTTTATTTTTTTATTTAACTAACGTTAAAAATGTTGCCAGGAATCGCTATAAACTACTGCTTTTTTTTGTATGGCACTGCTCACTACACTACTTCTTTTAAAAAGTAGTGCAATACACTACAAACCACGGAAAATAGTAGCTACTACAGTAGTTTCGCTACTTTCGACCACTGACCGATCCATATAACCAGGGCTAAAGAGAATACAAGGGCTAGTTCACTCCGCTCTTAGAGCGGAAGCTACGATTTCTCTCCTCATGACGTCACTGTGTCTACAGATCTCGGAGATCGCAAGCAAAGATATGATAACTTTGCATCTTTCTCTTGTAAAAATAAGTTAGACTTTTTCTGGTAATTAGCCTTCAGACTTTACGTAATTAACACATTATTTCCGTTCATAAACATAGTTAAAAAAAAACTTTCTTGGTTATTATATTAAAAAAATACCATTTTAAACTTATAAAAATGTTTTGCTAGNTGGAAAACTATAATTCTATATCTGCGGATAAACAAAACATATTAAATTTAAAAATTGTTTTCAAGTCGGACATAATTTAGCTCCCAGCTAAGGCTACTCCTTATTTTAACTATTATTGCCTATTATAATTATGCAATCAGAAGGATTTCGTTGCATTAAAAATAAAAAGAATAGTAAAAAAATTGTTCTCTGTTGGAAAAAAAATAGTTTATTTATTTCCGAAAAATTGGTTTACAATGAAAGAGAAAAGGAAATGTAGATCAAAAACATTTATTAATTATTTTATTGAAAAAAATATTCTTTACAAGTGATTTCCTAAATGAAAGTTCATATTGCATTATTATCACCATTATTAATGAATTTTATCACATGGTGCACAAATTCATCAGGACAATCTTGATGCACCAAATGTCCGGCACTTTGAACAGGTACTTTGACAGCTTTTGGAAAAAAATGGTTGATGGTTTGGTCATCGGGACTGAAAAACAAACAAATAAAGAATATAACAACCAGTTGATGCGCAGGGTGTAAACAAATATTAAATGTTTAAAATGATAAAAATAAATCTCGATTTTAATTGTTCTATATTTAAAAAAATATTGATAAAAACAGTGAATTTATCTCTTATTCTTCGAGTTTTATATAAACTTACAATTTAATATTTATCGCAAATTGTATAAATAATATAAACGTATAACTACTAAATATCTAATGACTTAATAACTCATCAACGCTTGACCAGTTACTGAATTAATTTTATTTTAAAAGTCAGATATAATTTTAAAAAAAATATTCAGTTTTAATTTTGAAAAATGTCAAAAATTATTTGGGTTACTTGTTTTAAATTACGACTCAAGATATTGTAGACGATTTCAAAATATAAAAATTAAATAACATTGTTATGCTGACTAAAAGATGATTAGTTTTGCTTTTGTGTATTACGAAAATAAAACAGAAATTAGGAAAAATAATATTTTGCATATAAGTCACTTATGAGGTGCGAATTTGTGGTCTTAATGGAAAAAATTTCAGTTCAAATAAAATTAAAAATATTAACAAAAGACAACAATATTTATCTAAACTATGATTAGTTTCATTAACAATTGTATTGCAGTTAGTATTAAATTAAATATTTTAAAAGAATTTTCCATTTAAGATTATTATTTCAAAGATTTAAATTTAGTGAGTGTTTAAATATTTTTTTAAAATTTAAGTTTTAAAGTTATTTATTGGAATATTTTACGTAAGTAATTTTAAGGACACTTAATTGATTTAATTTTTTATTGATAAATTTAAGTCTTAGAGAGTCTTCTTTTTAATTTGACACATTTGTTTTTATAATTAAAGAATAATTTTTGATAAAATAAGTATGAGTTTGATGTTAATTATGAGTATGACCTAAAACTGTTTTTAAAATTTTAAGGTGCCCGTCTAAATTTCAAAGTCAGATTTGACAAAAATATTTTCTGTATTTATAGAAAAGAAAATTAAGGACTTTCCTCTTTCAAAAACAGTTTGAGTTTTCTTACCTCAAATAAAACAAAAGTAATGAGGATTTAAAAAACAGTGGTAATTAAATAGATAACTGTCATTTTTTGTCCTTTTTCTCAAAACTAATTTTTAAGTAATTTCTTTGGAAACTAATTGTTTGGTTTTTATTATTATTATTTCAGTTTATTTAATTTTTTTTAACTGTCGGATATTTCAAAACTAACTATTTCAGTTATATTTTGGTTTTAATTTTAAAATTTTGTCTCCAAAAGCTTATGAGTACTTTTGCTGAATTAATATTTTAATAGTAGCTATTTTCATTATTTTTTTTTAAAAAATGTCTCTCTTTTCAATATACAACTTTTAAATTGACTTTTATTTTTAAGCAGGTCAAATTAATTTTCAAGAAAATTTAATTTATTCTATATTACTGTAGTAGCACTTGTTTACAATGAATGACTGAATAAATATATAAAAAAATAAAAGTAAAAAGAAAAAAGAAATTTAATCAATGGAATCAATGATAAATAAATAAAAATAGAATTCTTGAAAACAACAAGCATTCAATACCGAAAAAAAATTACTTATAGAAAANTAAATAAATAAATAAATAAATAAATAAATAAATAAATAAATAAAAAGTTAAAAAAAGAAATTTAATCAAAGGAATAAATGATAAATAAATAAAAATAGAATTCTTGAAAACAACAAGCATTCAATACCGAAAAAAAATTACTTATAGAAAATAATCGGAATATCATTATTATTATTTGATTCTCAAAAACACGGTTTTTCAGAAAGGCAGACAACTGAAAATTTGAGGATTTTCAAAATGACTGTCTCAAAAAAATTTTTGAAATATTTTGACCTGACAAAATAAGAAATGAAACAATTTTGAAAAAAGACAAACCTCATTACAACAGAATAATTAAGGCATGTTATTCTCTTCTGGATGGCTGGAGAAAAAGCGGAAGACTAAGAATGACTTGGCAAATGCAGGTGGATTTCAAAAGAGCAAAATTTAAAGTATTAGAGGAAGTCAGACCAAGCCATAGAGCCTTATGGATCAAACGGTAAGTAAGTAAATGAAAATATTTTGTAAGAAAATTGTAGGGGAGGGGGGCACACTTACACATTGAAAAATGATTCGGTTCCGTATAAGAAAAGAGCTTCCCCATAATAGATTCCGTGCATGGGCTTATTATTTCTGTCCGAATTCAGAAATTCTTCCAGAACATCGAGATTGGCTTGCCATTTGTATTTGTTGTCCTCCCTCTTGATGGGCATCGTGTCCAAATCGAATAAAGATGATTTCCTCTTCTCTGTCACTTCCTGAAATCAAATGAATTATTTACGAAACTCAAAGGAACTTTTTCAATTTGCACCGAAAGTTACGTTTTTTATTTAAAACATTAACAAATCATTGCGATATTTTTTAAAACCAATTTTACTTAATTCCAATGAGTAATTTAGAATAGGGAGTGTTTTTCTCTGTATCAAGCTCGTAATATTTGCAAATATTTAGATTCTTGAGACTTGGAGTCCAATATGCTGGACAATACGAAGTTTTAGTTTACAATACGAACAATGTTGTGGAGGTGGTAGCATAGGCAGGCAACATCACCGAATATGTTTTTTTGAAATGTAAAATCAAGTGTTGTTTATAGTTATGCTTTTAGTTTCTATGAAACTAATTTAAAATTAACTGTCATTCAATGAAAATATAAATAAATTGTAGGAAAAAGCAAAATTATGGCTTTTTCTCGTTTTGGGTCACCTTAAAGAAATCGTCCAATTATTATTGAAGAAAAGATGCTAATTAATTTCGGTACTAAGTGATACTGGTAGTGGGATGATAGGTGCTGTTTTAATAGGTAAGCTTAATAAAAATATTTAATATTGGTACCTAAGTACCTAATATAGGTACCGTGGTAATATGATTTTTACGCCTTCCTGAAAGAGATAAGTAATGCAAATAATGGTTCAAATGTGGTAATTTTGAATTATTATCAATTCCCCTGGAGCAAAAATATCATGCCAGATGATACAGTTAATTTTTATTTCGATGGAATGAACATGCTATGCTTATTCTATTATCGTAACACATCACCGGGAAGGCAATAGACAATAATAGATGTTATTAAACAGAATAATGTTAGCTCTATTAATAATGTGAATGTTTTTTAGATTTAAGCATGATTTTGCAGTGCTGATTAATACCGATTTATTGATTATTTATTCCTTAAAAAAATCAGAACGAAGAAAGAATATTCCAGAAGTATCCCAACAATATCAAGATTATGGAATTCAAAAGCTTCTTAGCTACTGATTGTTATATTGCTTCAGTTAGATTGCCATTGTTTTCTTAATTTTCTTTTCAATTGCAATAGTTTCAATTTTTTCTTTGTTGTTAATATTTATTATTGATACATTTCACTTAACCACCTAAATTTCACGAATTTTTCTTGCAACGCTAAATAGATATGATTCAAATTAGATTTTGCTTCAAAAAAAATTTTTTTTTTTAAATTTTTGATGATTATTTCTTTTAAAATCTAAATAACTCCCCCCCCCCCGNCCCCCGCACAATATGAGCAGTATATTCACAAGAATATTCTCCTTACTGGTGGCAATTGTGATTTGATGTATTCAGCAACAACTCTTTTTGCCGTCAACTCATCGGCATCATCAGGAATGGCATGCAAGGATTGACGAAGAAGGTTCAGCATCTGCAGGACAGATATTTTCGCCAAAGAACTGTAGCACGAGGCTACCATATCTTCGATCAGCAGTTTCTCTACCATTTCCGGCTGCAATAACAATTATCATTTCAGAATTAGTTTGAAAATTTCCTAAAACGAAGTTTATAGATTTTGTTACTAAAACAACGCCAATTAAAAGACTCGGAAAATGCTAATTTCAACTGTTACAACATTCTGTGAAATACAATAAGATGTGAGTTTAACAAGCAAAACTTCTATTCCTCGATTTTTTTTAATATAAGACTATTTTATTATAATTAATAACGGGTGTTCAACCGGCGCCATCAATTTTAAACTCTGAAGTTTTGCATATTTGAACAAAACCCAGGAGACAAGAATACCCCTAGTCCATGCATTTGCACAAACTAGCCTCCGTAGAGAACTTTTGCATAGTACCAACCCACATTTGAGCTACGTGGAGAGAGAAAAAAACCCGAATACTTTCCAAAGTTAGCGAGGTGACTAGGAGACTCGAATCCATGATCCCGTTTACCATTTAAGATATTTTATGCAAGCACGTGGTACAAGCCGGGAGCGGAATTGATCAGCCATTCTCATTGGAAGTCGAGCACTCGATATCTTAGTCACCACAAATCGAAATAAATTTGTAATTGTAAGCGAAAACACTTATAAACTTCAAAAATTATAGAGGTAGAAAAGAAAAACTTGTTTCGAGCGCCAAAAAATAGGCATTCATTCTCGAGACTCTCCAGACGTGACTTAAACAGATTTGATAGAGTGAAAATAAAGTTGACAACAAAAAAAAAAATCCTACCGTTACTATAACTTTTTTCTTCTTCATTCGCTATTAAAAGTCCTATATCCTATCCCGTTTTGATTCTTAAGTCATTGTCATGTCGATTAACAAAATCAAATTTCAGCTATGAAGTATTGAATATTATTATATATAAATACTATAGATATTTATCCAATAAGAATTGAAAATCGCTAGAGCATTTACAATACAACGATGGCTATTGTTAGCACCTTCGGCATAAATTAAATTTTGATAATGCAAAAATTCTTTTCACATCTGTCCCATCAGCTCATTTTGATGTTCTAGAATCATTTTTCATTCATTTGATTACTGATGCCCTAGTTGACAAACATGAGGTTTTCACCACCTCCTCTTTGGTAAAACATCGCTTGGCCACCGCAGTTTTTTCTAGTTTTGTTTTTCCATATTTATTTATTGGTTGGCGAATTTGCATTTTCTATTTCAAATCTGTTTTGTTTTCTTGATTCACTTCGATTGAGACTGGATGACGGTGTTTTTTAGCGATCGAAACCTGCTTTATACATTTTGAAGTAAATGATATTTTTAAACTTTCAAGAAAATCTTTCCGCCTACATTTCTAGAGGTTCATTCATTTAAAAAAGGCAAATGAAGAGAAGGCTCTCATTAAAAACCTAATATCCATCCCTTAGGCAAGAAATATTAATCCTTCTTCAGAGGATCTTCAAATGACAATTTTTAATCATCTTATTCTATTTGCAATCTAAAAATCCGGTCTTCGAATTTCTTTTAAATTTTATTTCCCAACGCAGAAACTAAAGCATTTAAAAACACGAAGTGATGAATATGTATTGAAAAACGCATGAGGTTTATATATTAACGTCGTTAAACAGCCGATCCAATTTAGGGTTTACAACTACCAAAGTTCAACTCCGTAGCCTTTGTCATTTTGAACCCAATCCAGAAGGCAAGGAAACTCCTGGATCAAGTATTGGAAAAAATTTGCTTTCGTGGAGGACTTTTTTATGGAACTAACTCGCACAGTCGTTACATGGCGAGGAAAACCGCGAAAACCTCCCACGCTTAGCCTGACGGAAAGGTGACTCTAACCCCTTATTCCTTCTACCATTGAGGATATTTTACGTCTGCATTGTGGTCGATGCGGAATTCGTAACGACCTGCCGTCGCTAGGATTGGAACCCGTGTGACCTCATTGGGAGGCATCCCCTGGGTCACCACGGCTCAACGTATAAGAACATCAAAAATCGTAAACTAGTAAGCGTGTACGTTGGACGCTACGTGCCGCACACAGAAAGGAGGATAGAGGTTTAATATTCGACAAGCTGAACACTTCTGATTTTCTCATGCGGATGACGTCATGTTTTTAACGTTATATTAATTTGCATTCTGTGACATCTTTTTCACTGAGCACCATAGGTTTTCTTTTTTAAATTACCAACTTTATTTGTTTTAGTTTTAAATAATAATTTCAGAGACAAAAGAAGTAATAAAAAAAAGAGAAACCTTTTTGAGCGCAAAAAACATGGCTGTCCTCCCACCCATGCTGTGACCGACGATTATGATTCTGTTGAGATTCTGTTCTGACAGAAATTCCTGTAAGTCCTGGACGAGCGCATCGTAATCCATGACATTGCTCCATGGACTCTCACCGTGATTCCTTGCATCTAGGCAGTACACCTGAAATAATTCATAACAAAAATAAAATAAAAATCTGATCCTAATCATTTTATTCAAATCAATAACAACAGATAGGTAGGTAAGTGCTTCATTTACGTCGCACTAGAGCTGCACAATGGTCTATTGGTGAAGGTTTGAGAAACATGAAACATCTGAAGGGGCCACTTTTTCAGGGGCACCCTATTTGGTGGGCCAACGTTGCTCCCACAGTAAGGACAGCTAGTACAGAGAATGAAAGAACATTCATGCCTCACTTGGGATTCGAACCCAAATTTTTCTAATGCAAGGTCAATTCCCTGTCCCCTACACAGGTCGGTCGGCCTTTCACGGAACATGATACTGCCATTAATTACGAGGTTTGCTGAAGAAACTGAAAAGAGTCTTCCGGCATTTGAGGTTCTGTTAAGGGCTCGCCTGACTGCACTCCCCGTTTTGCACCGTTCAAATAGGACACGTTTAATACCTCCTCCACAGTTCGGACATAGCTCCTTCCTTCTGACTTCCATCTGTTCGCTGTCCTTAAAAACTATCTTAGGCTTAAGGAATTTCTAACTAATACGACAAATTACCATGAGTATCTGAGTTTTATAGCGAAGGTATCGATAATAAAAAAGCTGAACAACTTAAGAAAAAGCACAAATAACGGGGGGAGGGGGATGGTGCTTTACTCATGTTGTTTAGCGTTGTTGATCCATGGCACGAAGAATACTATTTTTCAACAAGGGATCGGTTAGTTTGTGAAACGAAATGACAACTTCTCGAATGTACAGTGCGAAGAAAAAAAAACGAATCACCCTAAATAACTTTTTATTCAATGGTTAGAGTCCCAGGTACTAGGACATCCTCTTACGGGTTCAGGGGAGTAACCTTAAATACGCTAATTAGTTAGTGCAAACGAAAATAATAATAATAATAAAAAAAAGGATTACCCTGAATAATTTTTGATCAAATGATCGGATCTTCACGTTCGAGCACTCAATCTTAATGGTTTTAGGGGATGACCACAAATATGCTAACTAATTAGTGCAGATGATATTTAAAGTTACAAATTTAGGAATAAAAATGTACTTTCTCTGAATAAGCATACCCTTTTTTCGATGGATTTGGATTTCTGATTCCCAAAATAGTAGCTGGGATTTAGCGGTATGTTAGTATAATGTTACTTTTACTTTTTGCGTATTTCACCATATCTCGAGAATTACTGAAGCGAATTGAAACTTTTTTGCACACAATTATAAAATGTGTTATTCCATAGATGATTCCGTGCAAGAAATAAATTTTATCAAACATTTATTATTATTATTAAAAAATCTGTATTTAGATATTTTTAGCCATACTTTGATTGACAGCCACAATGATTTTTCCTCTTTTAATCCCTTTTCTCTTGATATATTTTCAATCCATAACGTCTGGATCGTACTTTTTTAATAAGAATTCTTAAAATTTATATTAACGTTAACAATGGAATATCCTTCATGTACGGAAGTAATGATAGATTTTCTAAGTAAATAATCTACGTCAGTGCTTTATAGACTTTCAAAAATCAAGTAGTCACTACAAGTTTAATTTGCTTATTATTCTCAGAACTAAAATACAGGTACGATTTTCAATCTAATTTTTTTCCAGTGGTCATGAATAAAAACAAACAAAAGAGTGATTCTTCAAAGCGTGTAATATTTAAGTATATATAACATGGTTTATGTATAACTTTCTCTCTCTCTCTTTTTTTTTTTGAAAGGAAGTATTAACAAAAGTAATTTACACAGTATTTATTATCATGAAACACATTTTGTATTTCATTTAAAAAAATTATTATTGTAATTAATCAATAAATGAAGTAAAAATGTTTAAAATCGTCAGTAGTCAGAGAAAAGCAGAATAACAATAAGGATAGAAGTGATAAAATATTGAAAGTAGTATTCTGCATAATCCTAGTTAGATTTAATAACTCCAATGTGTTATTACTTCTACATTAGCCTTCAGAGCATATTTTAATTTTATGATATAAACTTATTTGCAGAAGTAAAATGTCAAGACAAACTCGTCAACGTGAAAGAACTTTTTCAATGAAAATTAAAATGCATTTGTGTTACCAGGCAGATGAAAAACATTAAAACTTCCCACGGTTAGCTCAACAGAAACTGCAGTCTGATCTATGATCAACCAGTTATCGCTAGTATTCGAATCTGGCTCAATTGTGTAGGATACAAAAAAATTGGAATTACCATCATATTTAAAATTTTTAACAAAAATAAATTCGTAAAAGCCTGTACTCCAGAAATGACTAATATTTAAGTGATAAAGTAAAACGTAAATAAAATCGGACAAATCCATGACGTAGTCAATTTGAAATTAAACTAACAAAAAATAATTGTTTTGTCCGATGAAAGCGAGTCCTTAAGAAAAAAAAATGATGTCTTGCGAAAGACTTTTTAGTTATGTTACTGCGAATGACCGAAATAGGTGGTTGTTGACTTCCACTTCCTGAATGTTGACAATCGTTTTGGTAAATGTCCGAAATATATACTAGGTCTAGTTAAGTGCCACTGCCCGGTATACATTTGCCCGTTTTTGATCATTTTAATACCCTCTTTGCTTTTTTTCATCACACTATTAAATAGTCACATTTTGTTAAAACATTTGTACGAAATTTTGATTCCTAATATATATAGTTTTTATTACTTTGGTTTTTAAAATCGATTCTTCATTTTAGCGGAATCTGCAATTCGTCATTGAGGAAATATATAAACTGTTGTGATTATAATTACCTTTCTTCCTGTCTTCTCTGCTATCTGAGGAGCCAGATGTCTCCAAGTTTTTTTGGAATCCATCCTCCCGTGCAGAAGGACAACGGGAGACAATGAATCCCTCGCCTTATCAGGTGGAGGAGACACTATTTGGTAGGACAGTTTCATCTTAAAAAATCTTGTGTTTCTTCTCAGCAGAATACCCTATTAAAAATAGTTTTATAATAACCTTTTTTTAAAATAAATTTCTTTAAAAAAAAGAAAGAAATATGCAAATTTGAACGTTTTCTCTGTCCTTTAAATGTAACTATGTGATTCTAAATAAGCCAAAAATGTTTTATTCATGCCGCTAAAACCTAAATGAGTTATCGTGTTTCGTTTTGTCGTAGAAAAACTATCAAGCTCCTCGAGAATTCTTGGATGCCTCATTTCGTAATGCATCTAAAACCTCGAGACTATGGGAACCTAAATAAGGGCTTCTTCGCCCGATTCACCAAAATGGCCGCCAGAAGGGTGACAGTTTCACTCTCAGTGAGAACATCTCATTTTTTTAAAAGTTGTTATTGTGTGCTGTTAAAATACTTAAAGTCATCAGGTTATTTTGAATNGTTTTTTTACATGTCAAAGTTCAAAAACTGCGAAATCCTGCACAAAGTAGCCCCGAATGACGGTATAGTAAATAATCATAAATAATAAAACTGGTATTTTGCTGTCTTATTAATTATTTTTTTTCACGTATTTATTTATTTATTTTATTATTTATTTAGACGAAAAACGCTTTGGACTCCTTAATGTTAATTTTACGTTTTGCGTATTTTACCACATCTTAAGAATAGCGAATCGAAAATTTTTGCACACTATTATAAAATTCGTTATCCAAAGATAATGCAATGCAAAATATAACTTTTACTAAATTTGTCTTAGTTTTTAATTTTTTATTTAACAATAGTAAAAAAACTGAATTGCTAAGTGTACAAATTCTTACTTCACTTTAAAGGATAAAATTTTAAATGTCAAAATACAAAATTTGAACGAAATCGGTCGAATAATCCCTGAGATATCAAATTTTTAAATTTAAATTTTATTTTTTTTATATTTAAAATTTGATTTAACTGGAACTACTAGATCGATTTTGTTCCAATTTTGCACTTTGAGAAACAAAATCACATTCTTTAAAACGATGTAAAAAGTTGTACATTTTAAAATTCAAAATTGTAAGGTATACAAGTTTTGATATAACTTTAAAGAATGTTATTTAACATGGCAAAATAATAAACCTTACTGAAATCAGTCGAATAGTCGGTCCTGAGAAATCAAATTTTAAAAAAAATCCTATTTTTACTAGACTTCGGTACTTAAAACTACGTTAGAATCTAAGGAAATGTACTGGGAGTACTATGAAATAATAATTTCAATCGATAATTAGTTTGAGAATTATTAATTGTTAAATTTTTAGTTAAAATTACATGCTGACCCATCTACAGATCACAGAACTACTGACCAGAAGTTTGCTGCACTAATAGATCCGCAGTTGTTAATGAATTTAACGGATGTTTATTTATTTATTTGTAACTATTATTTGTTTAAAAATATCGCACTTTTAAATACTCTTCACGAATTTTTTCTCACCTATTTTTATTTTAAATAACAACAATTTATCAATGATTCTAAGAACATTTATTCGTCATTCTAGAGATATTTCATAAGCTCACACTTGATTTCGTGTAAAAATTAACAGAATGAGAAAAACATTTGATGTCTTATAAATTAAATAGAAATTTTTAAAAATTCATATTAACTCATGTGAGATAAATTACCACGAAAGTATCCCTAATGACTAAAAATAATTCTTATTGTGAAACGCATTCTATTTTCCTACGCTTAGTTTTTAGTTGATTATGCACAGTCATTATTTTACAGTGCAGATTAATACAATTGATTATGTACAGTCATTGTTTTACAGTACAGATTTATACACTTGATTATGTACAGTCAGTATTTTACAGTACAGATGAGTACAGTTGATTATTTTTAATATTACTCATTTTTGCACCATCTCAACAAAATGTTCTCATGCAGAATTATAATAATTATTCACAAAATGATAGAATTTTTTATTTTTTGAAAATTTTCGACGTGAAAAAAAACAAGAACGATGAATGAGAAACAATCACGGGTAAACGGTGTGAGTCTAATAAAAATATATTTCATTTCATTTTATTTATTTTTCAAGAAAACAACTGCAAAAATTATTATAATCTCGTTACATAAGCGGAATTTGAAATGATGGGCACACGCAACCCGAGTTATAACTTTTTTCTTTTTTTTTTCTTCCTCAAAAATTTTTACTATCTGATCGTTTTGCTCCATTAAGTTGAATGATTAAGTTACTCTTTATACTATTTTTTTTTCATTTGTAGACTCAAAGAAATACAACTTCAAATTGTATGTCCTTTTGAAACCAAACTGTCTTGAAAATTTGCTTGGTTCGATCATTTTAAAAAAAATTGTTAAAACTAATTAATAAAATAATTTTTTTCAAGCGGAATAAATAGAACTAAGAAAGATATAAAAATATATAGATCATTATTATGGATCTTAGTCAAAAAATATTTTATACTCATGAATTTTTTTAGAACTTATTTTAAATTGTTGTTAGAAACACAATTTGCATCTTTTGTTTTCTAGATGGCAGCACTATCTCTAAGGACGCCATTAAATCAAGTTGTGTATCTTATTGATTTACTTACATCATAATTACATCGACAACACCCAATTGGAAGTCATAAAAAAAAGGAAAGAAAACTATATAGGTTCGGCACAATCTAGTTGTCTCTAAAAAAGCCTCATTTAAAAACATATAAGTTTTTAATGTGGAGCTCGTAAGTAAAGAAGTGGAGTAAAAATGCTGATGAAAAATGTTTATTTTGCAATGAGTATCTGTAACAATATTTGAATTTCTAGGAATTGCATTCGCTCAAAAAAAATATTTATACAGCAATAGATAATAATAAAGACAAGGAAAACTAAAAAGTAACATAAATATAAGAAAAAACAAAAATTTTTAAATAATAAAATTATTTTATGACTCACCACTTCGCCGGCGTCCTTGACTGACGACCACGGTGCACTGTTGATGGAATTTGTTTTCCTTTATCGCAATTTTTTTTTCTTTTCTTTTTTCTTTTTTGATAATCTATCTGACTGTGAATAATATCTTCCGTTTCAGCATTGAGCTTAATAATATCATCGAGATAATAAACACCGATCCAGTTTTATGGCTGGGTCACAAGATAGAAAGCGTTTTGAATTTCATTTGCCTTTTAAAAATATTCCATAATTTGAAAATAATTTAACAGTGTCGAGCGTCTTATATGCATAACCGATTTTCATTTTGTTTTCTTTCTTCTTTACTTTTTTCAAAATTTTAAAGTGACGTCAAAATGAATTGGAATTAATTTTTTATATGTTACCGTGAATAACCGAAACCAAGATAATGTCGACTTTCACCCGGTCAATGTCGACCATCATCCAGTCGCTTGGGTGAATGTCCAAAATATTTGTGATATCCGATTTGATATTAATTTAGCCGTTGATGTTGTTATATTTATTCGATATTTTAATATCTGCTGAGGAGGATAGATTTGGAGAAACATCAGTGTTCAGATGTTAAATGTATACCGGGCAGTGGAACTTTAAAAATATCAGTGTAGGATATACCGGGTAGGGGTACCTTAAAAAACATTGTAAGGCATACCGGGCAAATGTAAATAGGGCAGTGGACCATAAAAAACATTGATGTAGGGCATACCGGGAAAATGCATAATGAGCAGTGGCACTTAGTATATATTTCTGCGTTTACCAAATGTGATTGTCAACATTCATCGGTCAACAATCACCCATTGCGTTTACATTTACATTTTCGAGATTAGGAAAACTTAAACATATCTTGCACATTTTTTAAAATTAGTTTTTTTTTTTAAATTTAAATAATTTCTTATTTTTGTCTTTTGATTTTGCTGAATACTCAACATTGTTCTAAATAAAATGCTAAAAGGATTTTCAGTAATTGGTACTCTCCGAAAATTATATAGAACAGAAAAAAGAATGTCAAGCTATAAGTAGACAGATCAAACGGTGCTTTAAACTAAACCTGACCCACTTATGCAGATATCCGCTGGAGCTCCCGTAAAGAAAGCAGACTTCCTAAAGGTCATATTGGAGAAAACATTACAGAATTGTGTAAAATGCAGTCTTATAAATTTTAATTCCACAAACATATCTTCGAGAAAATTTTTATTTTTCAATATCGTTTTATTAATAATTTGGTATCATTCAATACAGTTATTTTTCCCTAAGATAATGAGAAATAGCATTGTTTAAAGCTATTGACGTTTAATGTAAAGCAGCGTAGATCTTGATTAATAAGGATTTATTCATTTAGTTTTATTCATTTAATTTTTTATAATCTTCAGATGCATATTTTTTAAGAATTCCAATTCGAGTAAAAACTATCGAAGCATATTTTTCATTAAGAAATTGCGATATCAGAAATACTAATACCAACAAATTAACTTTTAAAAACAACTTTTCGTTACATTGCAGAGAATTTTACTAACCATAATTTCATAATCATAAAACGGATCTAATAAGAATAAATTTCATAATAAAGAAGAAAAAAAGAAAAGGAAAATACATTGCCTTTTGAACAAAGTCAAAAATGTGGAAGAAGTACCTAAAAACCTTAAAATATACTTTAAAATGCGGCAAACTTGAAAAGAAAATTATTTGAAAAGAAACGTCCCAAAATGCACAAAATTGCAAGTGTCATAAGAGTCCAGACCTCAATTATAAACTTTTAGATTTTCATTAAATACATTTTAAAAATAGATTTTTTTTTCATTGCTCTGATAAATGGGGTGTTGTTAGGTCAATTCCTTTTGTAATTAAACATTTGAATTCTTAGCTTATAATACAAGAACAAATTAGGTCCCACTTTGTCAGGAGTTTCAGTTAAGTTGTTGATGCTTATCCTCTTCATCTGACATAAAAGTTCCAGGAAGCAGATGATCGCAAGAAAATCAGCCGCAAAAAGAGTATCTGATGTAAGATTCACCTTAGAAAGTCCGAGGCAAACTGGAATATGTTCGGGCGAAGCTGGTTGAACGTAGCATTTCTTGCAAGTAGGGAAGATCTTTCTACTTCCCTCAAAAGTAAGGCACCTTTAAATCTGGCCAAAGCAGTTGCATTTTATGTCCAGCAGGGTACCAGAGGATGTCCTATGATACCCGTGGTCTGTAGGTGGTATACGCCACAATAGATGAAGCTTGGATCTTTCAATGGATCAGAGTTCCCTATAAGTAAGTGGCTGCTTCGCTTTCATTTCCCTCTTTTGCTACCTCATTACTGCAAATATCCATTGGAGGTGAGCATCGTGATTCAAGTTTTAATTATTATTTCTTCTTACCATATTTACTATTAACGCAGTTGGCACATTCTCTGTTAAAATTAAAACACCACAGACATCAATTATTTCAGTTCAACGCTGTTTAAGGTAAATATTGTTACGAGGGTAAAATATTCGTGGTTGAATATATTTTAATATGGTAATTTGTGACTGAACTTTGACAAAATGATTGCACGTGCACAGTGGTCGAAAAAACTACGTCTTCTTTATAGTTAACTACAACTACTTTATAACAAATGTACCAAACTACAACAACAAATACTTTACTTTAATATCGACTACAAACTGCTTTCGAAATGTTGTCACTATTTTTAGGAGATGAACTTTATTGACACATGTGTTCAAAATGGCTTTGAATAAAAAAATGGTTTAAACATGAAGAATTATTTATTCATGTTTACATGAGCCAGATCATGTTTAACTAATTGGTCCTGTTAACCTACAACATTAATTCCTTCCTTTAATGTTCAATTTAGGAAATGCTAGGAATCTATAAAATATTTGCGATTTTGTGAAGTGTTTACTGCTATTTTATTTCCTCTAAGACATAGATGAACAGAGAAAATAGTTTTCTTTCTATTGAAATAACGTCAAGCATTCTTTTACTACTCCATGAATGTACAATTGAAAAAAAAAAACCGAGTACCCTGAATTACTTTTTATTTAAAGATTGGATTTTCACGTTCAATCTTAACAATCTTAATGGTTCTAGAGGGTGACCTCAAGTATGTAATTAATTAGTGAAGACGATATTTCAAGTTACGAAATCAGACACAGAAACGTACTTTCACAGAATAAATGCTTTTCAATGGATTCGGATTTCTGACCCCCAAAATATAAGGGGTAGCCTCAGGGAAATAGGGTCCCAATAGTTTGGCCAGAAGGGCGATCCAAAGTTTGAAACCCGTAACGTTAATTTTGCTTGTTGCGTATTTCTCCATATTTCGAGAACTTTTGAAGCGAATTGAAAAATCTTTGCACAAAATTATAAAATTCGTTTGTCTAAAGATTACTTTATACAAAAAATTAATTTTCAAGAATATCTATTTTGTTATCATTTTATTAAAGAATAGTCCAAAACATTTAGAACTGTTAGGTATATAATTTTTTATATCATTTTAAAGTATGTAATTTTGCATGACTAGATACAAAATTTGAGCGAAATCGGTTGAATAGTTCCTGAGAAATAAGTTTTAAAAATATGATTTTAACATAGATTCCTTCACTTTCCTTGGCAAAAACTATGCTATACACATGACACTGGTATATTTGATTTCTTGGTGGACGGAAGTGACTTGTGGGACTCAGCCCTGCAGCCTCACCGTTCGGGCCATTTTTCCAATTTATAATTTGATAATGTATATTTATATTAAAATTTAAGATCAATCTTTACTTAGGAGCTACACATAATTTTAAAAATGAAACATTTTTGTTTATTATAGCGTTATTATTAAGCAATTTATGATTTTTGATAAATAATTGCTTGTCTACATCACTCCAAAATAAAAAAAATGGACAATTGGAAAAACGCCAATCAACATCCTCTTCAACTCATGGTTAATACATCAACTTCGTCGACGGAAATTTTACACTATCACCAACTTCAACAAACCAAATGATTGCAGGATATTTTCAGACATTGGTATTAACTCATTGAGGACCGGCGAAATAAGACAAGCTTACACACTTTGAGAGAATGCGTTCTAAAGAAGTACGTGCATTAATGTATACGTACTAATACGTGTCAAATTGAGTTCCGGGCCGCTGGAGTTTGAAGGTCTCATCTCATTTTAGGGAGAATCGCTTGATCACGGTTTTGATAACGGATTAATAACTTTATAGAAATGTGACGTCACACACGTTCTCTTACGTAAATCATTCAACGTGGCTGCTTCAATATTTGGATCTCGTTGATTTGTCTTTAAGAATGAAATTGACGACTTCAGTCAGATATTCTTCCGGGAATGTTTGATGAATAAAATGTCCGGCATCTTTGAATACCACTCTGGCAGCACCTGGGAAGAATTCTTCAATGGATGGATCTTGATCACTAAGCACAAAAATTGAGTTTGAAAAACTAAAATAAGAAACATCGGAAAATTTAACTTAATACATATAGAATTTAAGTAATTTCTCGAGAATAAAAACTGACAATTAAAATCTCGTTATATTGAGCAATTTGATATATTTTTGAGGGGCCTGTTAAATCCTGTAAAGTTATCTAATCCCTGTAAATCATGTAATTAATTACAGTCCCGTAATTTAATCCCTGTAAATTTAGAATAGAAATAAGCTATGAATTAAAAAAATAAAATCATAACTCACCTTATGAAGCATTTAAAAAAACTGACATTACAGCTATAGAGAAAATAATTTCCCTGCTTAATGAATTTTGGCCCTTTGATAATATAGCTTTTGATTAAAAATATGAGTTTTTGATAGTATTAAAAATATCAGTTTTTGATAATTGAAGCAATTAAGATTTTGTAGCGGGTTTATACAGTAGGTTCTTTCAATCAATTATGGTCAAAATTAAAACGTAAAACAAGCATACTAAAATGATAAAAAATCACGCAAAAATTATACGTTATAAACAAAAGCAACATGCGCTCTAAATCACTTTTATTGCATTTCTACACATTTATGAGCTGTAGGAGTTTTGCCTGGTTTTTCCATTAGTAAGAGATACACAGAAAGAGTGCCATTCCGTGCTGCCTGTATTCAAGCGAGAGACAAAACTTCCTCGGCAGTATTCCGAATATAAACCATTCCATGTTTAAGTCGAAAATAAGTTTTTTTTTTCTTTTTGTAAAAATTCTCTCGTTAGTTGACGAGAAAAAGTTTGGAGAGAAGGGTAACAGCTCAGGTGCTATTCACGTCGCCTGAACGGTGTCAAAATTATTGGCATTTCTGTCATTAAAAGATAGAGCCCTGGGAAACGGAGCCATGATTGGGTGACATGTGCCTAAATACCGTTTAAACAAACTGATATGGAATATTTTTTTGTTTATTGTTTTTTAAATTGAACTCCCACTCCGCTGATGCTCACCAACCTCGATTGGCAATAAATGATGCAATAAAACAGTTGAAAATATTCCACTAAAAAGAACACTCCACTTTCCATGTACAAATAATTCCTTTATGATACTATTAAGATCTATAAGTGAGCATAAAATCATTTTTCTAAGTATTCATTTTTTGAAACAACATTAAAAAATTAAAAGTATATTTGTTGTAACAAATTGGGTGAGTTCGCGACTGTCATTTAATATTTTGGCTTACAAAATGGATGTATGTATTTTAAACGTATTAATTTTTGCATTCACCCCTTTGTGTAAGAAGTCGAAAGTTAAGTTCTAAATCATTTAACGAATCTCTTTAACTGTCATTCATAAAAGTATAATTAATGTCATTTGCACCAAGCAATAATAATTGCAAAACGGTTAATAAGATGAGGCACCGATTTAAATAACTTTTTCTTCAAATGTAACGCAGAATTACATTATTCTTATAATAATGATAATAAAAGCAATCCTCTTAAACTCTTAATTAAGAAATCAAACAAAATCAAAAAAGTAATAATAAAAGTACGGGTAATCTTAACCTTTAAATTATTGAAACGAAAATATTTATAGGGAAACGAAAACTTTATGACTTATATCAATTTTAGGCTGATGACAACCAAACCGAGACGAAAATCAATGTAGGTAAACTGAATGGATTTTCCGGTCAATAAAAATGTATTGACAACAATGGAAATCTGCAACACTATCAAAAGACATACTCAAAGCAAAATAAAAATCGCAACAAGCTTTAGCTAGTAAATTTAATCGTAACATTTTAATAGGCAGCATTATTAAAAATGATTACCTTTTCACACGCATGCGTTCTCAATTTTGATGCGTTACTAAGCGCAAGTCTTCGGCTATGTGTTATCATATCACTCTCTTCTTATATTCCTTAAAGATATAATATGCCACCACACAATGCCTGACAATAATAGTTCAGTGTCTCAACCACTACGTGGTTCTGATGAGTAAACTATTAGCATTTTGATATAATATTTAACATGGTTAATAAAAATTTATATTAAGAGCGATCATTACAGAACACTCTGTATACCTACGCTTTGAACTGTGATGCCCCTCCGATGATAAACAAGGCATATCCAGTGTATCTTCCTGTTAAATCACTTTGCAGTTTATTAAGGCGCAGAGAATCAACTACAACATCGATATTAACGTCCAATTGATAGTTGTTTCCATTCCATTTGGCAGGTATACAATCAATATTGTATGAATCAATTCTCTCTGGAGTGACAACCAGCTGAAACAAAATAGTTATTCATACCCAATGCGTCTCGACTTTTTGCAAAAATTGTTACTTTGGCTTAGAAATATCTAGCATAAAGAAAACTCATAAATGAAATGAAATATTTCTTTAAAAATATTCCAATGATTAAACTTACTTTCGTCTATTTCTATTTATAGCAGAAAAGTGATAAATTTTATTTTACATTTTTCACCCAGTGTTGAATTGTCGCTTGTTGGTCATAAAACAAATTTCACTATAGAGTCAAATATATGCCATAAAACTGTTCAAAAGGTAACTAAAATCGAATGTCTTAAGTGTCCTATAATTTTTTACTGTATTCAAACATTCCGTCGAATCACATTTTTACATAAACAACCTCCTTATGAAACACACAATTATAATGAAAATGCTTAAAATATTCTCTTTTTATTGATAAAATTGTACGAATTGTTGCCCAATATATTGGACGCTGTATTTTAAAAAGGATATCAAATAAAATAATTCAATTATTCAGAATAAAGATTTTCTTATTAAATTTTAGAGATGTGGAGGGGATAATAATAAGTAATGAATGTTATGTAATGAAATAATGATATTAATTAATAAATATTAAGTAATGAAATGATAATATTAAGTAAGGAAATGATAATATTAAGTAATGAAAAGATGATATTAAGTTAAAAATATAAAGTAATTGTTGATTTCAAATAATTTTTTTTTCTATGTACGATACTTATAACATAACTTATACGATACTTATAACATAACTTATACGATACTTATAACTTGTACGATACTTATAACTATGTACTTATAACATAACAATTGAGAAAATAAAGAAATTAAAAAAAATATCTTTACATTTGTAGTCAAATTTGAAATGATGTAAAGCATTGGAAAAAAAAAAAGAATTACACGTCAATGTCTCAATTACAGAATCTTTATATCAAATGTGATGAAAAAATGTAGATCATTTCTTAAAATTCGTTTGATAATACGAATTATTTATAAAATTTTCGTCACTTAGAGATGTGGCTTTTTTATTATCTGGAAAAATTTATTCTAAATATACAATAAACTCAAGAGCTTTGACACTTAAACTTGTGATATTTTAAGAACAGGAGGAGTTAATCAATTTGTGCAGTGAACGGCTCATATAAACGTCTAACGAAGAGAATATTTTTTAAAGTAAGTGTTCATAAATTAGACGCCCGGTGGCTGAGCGGTTGCGCTTCGCGCTGTCGTGCCACAGGTCCTTGGTTCGATCCTTGGGCCGGGCAAGGCCGACTCAGCCTTTCATCCCTTCAGTGGGTCGATAAAATGAGTACCAAGCATGCTTGGGAACTAACACTGGGGGTTCCGCGTTCGGCTGACCACCTGACCGGAACATATGCTCCTGCACCCCAGAGCCTAAGGTCAAGAAAACTGAGATGGGCACAGTCGGCCTTGGCCCTCTTAATGGGCTGTCGCACCACTGAGTTAGTTTAGTTCATAAATTAAGAAATTAATTTATGAACAAATAACCAGGTTAAATTTTCATCGATTGCAGAGAGTGTAATTATGAATAAGTGAGTACAGTTGATGTTTCTCCAGAAAGTTCTGTCGTCGGGGAGAAATATCATATTTCTAGCGTAATACTCAATCAAGAAATGATCGGAACATTTCACCTTTCAGAAATGAAAATAAGTCTATAAAAATGAAGTAAAACAGTAAATTTGAAAAAATAAGTTATTAAAATAAGAAGTTATTTTCTTATGACAGACGTGCGGGTGGATTCTAGATTAGCCCATCTCGTGGCGGTCTCGCCATGTAAGTTTCTGAAATCTAGCTAAACTTGGTTCCAAAAAGATATTTCGGGGAGATTATTTTGAACGTCCGATCGCACCACCAAAATTCTTAAACCTGATTGATTATTTGATATGTATACCTACGCGAATGTTGGATTTCGTGAAAAAAGAGGTAAAGAGGTTTATTTTTTCGCCATTTATGCTTCTGATCTCTAGCTGTTAGAATCATCGTTATTATTTCATTTTTTAACTGTTATTTCATTTCTCCTATTAAAAAATATTTTAATAAATTAGTAATAATTTAAATTTTTTTTTTTAATAATAATCGAAAAGCAACGTTGATCCCAGTTATAACCCCCCAATTGGCGAGATTTCAAAAAGTCGCCAAGAGGTATGCTTTTCTAGGATTTTACCCAGAAGTGCCTTCAAAAATTAGCCGCAACTATTACTGGGGTTTGAAAAAATGTGCATAATGTTAACAATACAATAACCACTCAAGCCTTAAAGGCAGTCAGCCGCTATTATTTCAAATCATTATGAGAAATCAAATGAGACAATCGGGAGAGCAGTTACTGTGTTTATATATTTATTCAATAAATTTTTTTATTGTAATTAAATACGATGGCTGTTTTCTTAAGTAAGGGTAGTTTGAAAATGAGAACATCATGAAAGAAAATTTGCACGAAAAAAAGATATTTTTTGATTCTACATAATACGTTTTTCTTTTTTCAAAACAGTTGCCAAGTTTACTTAAACCCTTATCATATCTTACATCTAGATTTAGAATACTCTCATCGTAGTAACTTGCCACCTGTTCCGATAACCAAAAGGTCACGACAGTCTTCAAGTCTTCGTCATCTTTGTACTGGTTGCCGCCAAAATGATGTCTGAAGCATCGGAAAAGGCGAAAATCACCTAGTGCAAGGTCTGGTCTGTATTAAAGCGTGGTCCAAAACTTCACAGCTAAAAGAGTCCATTAAAAGCTCTGGACTGAGCTGTGAAGAGAGTCATTGTCATGGAGGGGCAAAATTTCCTGTCAGCAAGTCAGTAGGAAGCTTCGTAAACCTCACAAATCTGCTGATGAATGTATGCAGCAGACAGGTTTTTTGCCGACTAAAAAACGCTTCACTGACAGTAACTCATACGCGGAGGGTGATTTGTGAAACTTGAACATTTTAAAGACGCAGAACTGACCGTAGAAGTTGCTTAGTGGGCTGTAACTAAGCACAGTTGTTCCCAAGGAATTGAGGGGATATGACACAAACATTCTTTGCCACTCATGTGCCACCTTTTAGTGTACGCAACAAAACGGCATTTACTTTAAAAACAAAAATCGTATGTTTAAAGTAGCATCATTGAATTTGAAATTCTCTGTTTCATGAGATTATAACTTTTTCTTGAAAATGAAATTATAATTTACTAAGTGAGAAAATCGCTTTGCCAGTTCCCTCATGTGTCTCTCTGCCAGTGCTCTGTCGTTGATTTCCTTGAAGTCTTCAATTAGCAGTTTCACCATCTTGAGAGCTGTCGGTACAAGATTATGCAGTCGATGTCTGAAATTACGAACGGGTACATCTTCTACGATCAACTTCTCCACTCTTTCAGGCTGAAATGGAAATAGAATCTCCACTTATTATTACACACGTCACTTGGCTGAACGTCAGGTAGCAGAGATCCGTCAAATTCATGCCAAAAATATTTATATTTCAACTTTAAGTTTTACTAAGTATTCGTAAAATTTACATAGGATTAAAACGTAGAATTATAGCAAAAAATGGCTATCAAAAAATGGAGAATTTATGTAAAATTTTACGTAAACATATTCGGTTCTTTCCCGAATATTTTATCAGCCAGTTTTTACTAAGTAAAAATGAGTAACGTTATTTTTGCATAATATTTGCGTCAACAATACGTTAAGATTTACGTTAGTTGAAACGTCTAATTATAACAAAAAATGGTTATCCATAAAACGGAAAGTTTGCGTAAATAATGAGATGCCAATAAATGATTTATTCCTTATTTTAGTCTGTTATTTAAATTACAACGTTTACCTATTTTTAATGTTTTTTTTATTATTGTTAATTTTCATTAATAACATTTCTTCTTATTAATGGTTTTATGAACTTATTTTTCAGAACAAAAATTTTTTTACTAGTTTTTACAGCACTGATATGTCACTTGCTTCATTTTTTTCGGACCAAATATATTTCTTTAATTTTATTTTATTCGATTCAAGCTATAAGCACAACTTTAAAGATTTTGCTTCTTCGCGAAATTTGTTAACTGTCATTTTAGTATTTTTCCTTTAAGCCTAAACCACATTTTGCTACACGCCGGTAAGTTAGGTTTCCGCTTTCTTTTATTTCATGCTCATTTGCAACTGAATTTTTAAAGCGATATCGACACATATAAAGAATAATTTTTGTCTAAGGATAATTCTTTATTCAGAAATATCACATTAAATTATAACAAAAGATGTGTCTTGAGGAAGACTTTTGTTTTTTTCCCATTATTAGTTTTCCTTTTTATATTATTTTATTACTTGTGTTTATATATATACACAGACATATATATATGAAAGAATAGTTTAGAATTACGATGTGGGGAATTTATCCTGCCTTATTCATTTGCATTTTGATATTTTGAAAAAAAGGAAGAAAAAAACCTGCTGTCATGCTGCAATATGCATAACATATTTCCTAACATTTAAAGACCAAGTTATTATCTCATTTAATCCTTTTTCAATAAATAAAAATCATTAATATAACCTGTAAACTTTTTATATCACAACCTCTTCCTACAACATTAGCATAGAATTCGAAAACCGTTATAGGGTTGCGGATGTTTTGATTTCATTAAAAATTCGTCATTATTTATCACGATTTCTTTTCCGTCAACACTTGAATGCGCAAGTCTAAGAAAAAGAACCAGAGCATTAAATTTAATTAATTAATAGCCAAAACATTCACTTTCCTTGGCGAAAACTATGCTAACGTACGGCATGACACTTGTATATTTTATTTCCTGATGGATGGAGTTGTTCTGTGGGGCTTCGCCCTGCAGCCACACTATCCGGGCCATTTTCCCAATTTATAATTTGACAGTTTATATTTATATTAAAAATTGAGATTAATTTTTACCTTTAAGCTCCACATAAATTTAAAAAAATAAAACATTTTTATTTTTATCAATTTTATTCTTTATTAAGCAATCAATGATTTTTGTTAAATAATTGCTTGCCTACATCACTCCGGGATAAAATATGGACATTTGGAAATACATCAATCAATTTCTACTGCAGAATTTTACGTAATCATCCAATTACGTCGACAAACCAAATTATTTCTTGGATAACTGCAGCATTTGAAACTTCATGGTTTTCTATAGATTTTACCTGGCCTCACTTTTGTATAAAATTAAATTTTAAGTTAATGTAGGTGAAAAATAATTTGCAATCAGTATAGCGTCCTCTTGATTTTTAATTAAGTCTAAACAAATACATTTGTAATAGTAATATCGGACGATGTAAATTTCTGACGTCATTCAACCAACAAACGGAGGATGAAGAAAAAGAACAAGCTTCATACAAAGTGCTCCGTAAATACCTGCCCATTGTAAGTATTTTTAAAATTTTAATCAAGAACTGTGTTAATTAACTCGATTTCTCAAAGTTGAAAGAACGCTGAAATAAATTTTGAGGTAGCGAGTTTTCCAGATAACAAGTTCAGAACTAAATATGTTCTAAAAATGGAAAAAATATATAAGATTACTCTACAAAGTAGAGTCATGAAACATAAAATGTCGATAGCGTTGATCTTTTGGATGACCTCCCATAGCGAATAAAAAATAATTAAATATTGCAGAACGCGTAATAAACAATTTTTTAATTTGAGCTGTAAGCTAACAAGCAACACAAGTGTTATCCTTAAAATATTTGAGAAAACTGAATAGTTTATTGCTTATTTTAAAACAATGGCTGCCTCGAAGCTAATGAGAAAATGTCATTTCTTAAATGTCTCCGATTTTAAAAATCTGATTAAAAATCAAAAATCGGGCTTCGTTAAAAGTTCGAAATTGCACTCATTCTGATTCATGTTGAATTTTGTATTCTTAGAGTCTACCGTTTGCTCGATATCTAGACACACATTCCTTATTTTATTTTATGTATAGATAAAATATCTAAGCGTTTGCGTTTTTGAATGTATTTTTAATTAGATTTAAATCAATAATAATAAAAGAAGCTTTTCGTTCAGAATAATGAATTAAGAAAGATAATTTGAATAAAGAATTAATATTGAATGACTCTTAAGAGGTTTTTACATTGCATAAATGGTAAAGATGTGACTTACATTTCTGAGAGTAAAACTGATGGCGACTTTTCCGCCCACACTGTGTCCTATCAGTATGACTTTTAAAAAGGAATGTTCCCGTAAGAATTTATCCAAATCATCAACCAAAGCATCCATAGTGTATTCTCCAATCCACGGGCTATCTCCATGATTCCGGGCATCGTAAGCATAAACCTTGACGAAAATAATATTTTATGTAGAATTTTACGGTAGTTGTTTTCAGATCTATTATTTTGTTTAGTTTACTTCATTTTGTTTTAGATCTATTTTTTTCAGATTAACTAGTGCTTTTCTAGTTAAAATGATTGAGTTCATGTATTAATATAATGCTTTTCCAACTTAAGTAACAGAATTCATGAATTAACATAGTGGTTTTCTTAACTAAAGTAACTTTTTAAACTAAGACTTTTCGAAAAAGTAGTAATAACAAAACTTGTCCAGCAGAGTACTCACTTGTCTTCCAGTGCGTTGAGCAAGTGGTTGAGCTATTGGCTTCCAAGTGCTTTTCGTTTCCATTATAGAATGCAGAAGAACAATCGGATTCAAAAAGGTTTCTTCTTTGATATTTGGTTTGTAGACATCGAATGCTAGTTTCATTTTTGCTTTCAAAAAGACAAAATAAACTTCTCCAACATTAATTTTTTTACTTTTAAAAATATAAATAATTATCTACGCATATCTGTTTAAAGCATCTAAAGTGGTTATTTTTAAAAGCGAGTATTTCGATAGTGTGAGCGGGAGAAGGTATGAAAAAATGATATTCCGAACAGAAAAGAGAAAAAAAAAATGTTATTCTGAACACACGCGATAATCGAGAAACGTGGGAATCGTCTTGAAGTTAAGAAGATAAAACAACTAAGATGTCACATATTTAAGCTCACAGTAGTATCACAAATTTAAGCTCCTGATTCTATTGGGCAAAATTCAGGCCTAATCAATTTGATCGTTTACCATTGCAACTTTATATACAGTTTTGATTTTTAAATTCATATTTAATTTTTGGTTCTACTAAAAAAATAAACTTGTAAAGTGTATTTTACTTTTATGATTATTCAATTAAAGTGAGCAAATTCCAAATACTGTTTTACAATAATCTTAATAATGTCTTTAATGTAGTAACTCTTAATGTAGTATTAATATATAACTCTGTAATACAGTATTTTCATAGGATTATTTTTTAACAGGGTGCGTAGCGTTTTTAAAACGTGCTTAAAGGTGCTTATTTTCGATTTTCGTTTTTTAAAAGCCCTTAAAGGTGCTGTTTTCTTTTGGTGTTTTTAAAAAGTGCTTAATTTTCCCTTTCCTAAAATGATATATTTCCTTTACCATGTTGATTTTCGCTACGAATTATGTAGAAAGACACCGTTCACATTGTTCAATTCAACGTTTTCACAATTAATTCAACCCCAATCTATTTCGGTGTATCGTCAGACTGTAGCGTATGAAAACGCCATTCGATTTACATGATTCAAAAATTTTGACAATTGTCCAAAACAATGCCAAAAGTTTTTTTCTTTTTTTTTGACATGGCGATTAAAACCAGATAAAAGCGTCAATTATCAAAAACTTTCCAACCATACCTAATTATGATATTATTAAGTGCTTTAAAATATTATTTGAGTGCTTGAAAAGTGCTTAAAGGGTGCTTTTTTTGTTGAATAATTTGGCTACGCACCCTATTTAATAAAAAAGCATTACTTACAGTTTTAATACTTTAATTTTAATAGTAATAAAAAAGAAAAAAGGATAAATAAAATTTCCAGGTAAATACCTTTAAGTAGTTTGCCGGTCAGTTTTTAAGCTCTTTGCACTATAAAGATGCACTTATAGCTGTCATGGAATTATATCGCGGAATATTTTTTGAAATTAAGACTAAAAAATATTTTAAAAATAAGCAGTATTTTTAAAATTTTATAATTCTATGCCGATGACAACCAAAGAAATTTGATTCTCATATGGGAAAACTAGATCATATAATTTTAATTTATATTCCAACGAGAATGATAGGACTGACCATTTATATCTGATTTTGTGTAAGATCAATAGCTAATATTAATTCAAAATAAATTCATTTTAGGATAGAAAAATCTTTAAAAGCCGGGATATTAAAGAAATTTGCTTTTATATTTTTACCTAACTTAATTCAGCATCTGGCAACCTAGAAGGAGTGTTTATTTTTTGTAATAAAAGAACCCTCGTAATAAAAGAACATTGAAGAATTTGGAAATTTATAATTAAAAAAAATCATTACAAAAACTTTTTTCTTGTTATACAACTCTGAATACAACTAAATTGACAAATACCAAACTGTGTAAAAAACATATAATTTTTGTTAAATTTTAAATAGAATTATTTAATAAAATTTACATAAATTAAATTTAAAACAATTGAAATTGATTTCAAATTTTAATGAAGTTATTGAAGCAGCTTACCTTATAGTTTATTTAACTGTTTAAGCTTGATCATAGCATTGACATATTATACGCCTGAATATAAATTGAAGAACTTCAAATGATTAACAACTTTAACAAATTTTTTTTATCTACAGTGACCATTATCATAAGAGGCAAACGTCTTTTAAGCGTTTACAGTTTTTAAGCATATTCCAGAAAAATATAGTTTTTGAATTTTAAGCAAATGTTATTTGAAAAATAAAACTCTGAATGTAAAATGACATTTGTCATTGCAGTATTTCAAGGAAACAAAATTCCATCCTTCCTTAACTCGTTAAAGTACACGATTCATTGTTTCGTAATTCATTTTTTTTGTAAAGTACGTTCAATGGAAATAAAGACTGCCAAAAATTTGGAAAGACATCGTTTTATAACCACGTGATTTGTATGGATGTTAATAGACGTCCTTCACCGTTTATTTGTCTTCTTCTCTAAATATTTTTTATAATGTGTAATTATATCGTAATTGTGCTAATAATATTTCGAGAATTTGTCCCCATAGTAAAGTTTTAAATATATCTATTTATCTTAGTCAGTATGCAATACGCCTGAGACAAATATTAGTTTTGAAATTTGAATTGTTTATAAACTACTTTCCTTAACCTGTTAAGCAGTGAATTTTAACCTCCCACAGGATGCGGAATTAAAATTTGAAAAAAAGGCTCGTATATACGTTGACCGCAGGACAATTGAGCCTATTATAAATTTCACGAAAAACAAACGACATTTTTATTTAATAAAAATTTAACAATTCATTTCTGAAAAAAGCTACTGTTAGTAGTAAATTGTTAAAAAGAATAGTTGAAAAACAATAAAATACAAAGGATATAATATAAGAATATTACAAGACGAAAGCTAGGAAGCTTTTGGATTGATTGATTCGGTTTCTCGTATTTAATTCGAGAATATCAAAGACTGTTTTGTACAGAAAAAGAGTCGGTATCTGCCGATTATTTATTTCTTCGCTAATCTCTGCTTGCCGATCAGGTTGAAGCTTGTGTATGTAATAGGTTCGGTATTATAAAAGAAACCACAACCAAATAACAGCAATCTTTTATTATTTTCTATTGAAATTTCGATTTTTTTTTTGTAGTTAACATTATTCTACATGATGAGTATACATGTCAATCGTTAAAAATGAATCTGACTCAGTAGGGTTCTCGTCGACTAAACATTTTCTCCAAAAACTTCGTTTGGCAGAATTATTCATGAGCAGCGCAAAATATTACGAACCAAAAAAAAAGATGAGTAATTATTTTAAAAATACATAATGTGTCGTGGTGGCTCAAGGAATAGAGCGCTCGTTTTCCAATGAGGTGAACGGGTTCGAATATCAGCGATAGCTGGTCGATGCGGAGTCCGCACCTTTCACGCACTAACCACAGTGCTGACGTAAAATATCCTCAATATTAGACTTCTCAGGGTTTAGCGCCCTCTTGCCGTCGGGCTAAACATGAGAGTTTTTCATGGTTTTTCTCTTCATGTAACACAAACGCAGGATNGACTACTAAAGGATATTTATGGTAACCCGTGCAGAGGCCTACTCTTTTCTAGGAGGTATTGGTTTAGCGCCCTCTTGCCGTCGGGCTAAACATGAGAGTTTTTCATGGTTTTTCTCTTCATGTAACGCAAATTGCAGGTTAGTTCTATCAAAAAGTCCTTCAAATATCTCTCCTCACGTGATCCATAAGTTTTGTCTTCTGGATTGTATTCAAAATTGCAAGGCTACGGACATTAGTCAGTCGTACACTCAAAATTAGGTCGGCTGTTCAACGACGGTTATAAGAAAAAATACGAAAAATGAAATATTATGATATTGTTCTGGGTGCATGCATTTGCTGAAAATCAGTAAATGAACTATGGTATCAGAGAATCATAATTTCTTATTCCTGAATTAGTTATTTTATTTTGAATTGAAAAGCTCCGTTTTTATTTTTTTTATATTAATATATTTTTTTTTGTATTTGATAGTGCAAATCTTTTGGAAAAAAAATGTTAAATCAGGTTTTTCTTCAAATTCAAAAATTTTTCTTTCAAATTTAAAAATTAAAATTATAAAGATAAATATTAAGACAAATAAGAAAATAAAGTAAAAAGTAACGTAAATTAAAAAAAAAAGCTTACGATAAATTAATATAAAAACTTATATAAAAACAAAATTAATAAGGCAAAATATAAATAAATTAACAAAGTAAAAATTAAGTTAAAAGATAAAAAAAGAGTTTATCAGAAAAATAAAAAATCTTTAATAAAAATTTAAACCATAGTGAGGCAAAAAGAAATTCTATGTCTATTTATTTATATAAATTGATCAAAAATCGAAAAAAGAAAAAAAATTTTAGAATTTGTTTCAATTTTCATTTTCTTTCTTTTTTTTGAAAATATTTGACGTTTGGGTAACCTCAAATGCAGTCTTTGTCTGCATTTTAATAAATTTCTTTTTATACTTTAGCATTGATAGAATTCAGCAGATACCTATTGTTTTTGCATTAAATGACTCATTTTAACTCTCAATTCATTTCTGTTACAATAGAATTCAATTCCACTTGTATCAAATTTTAAAATTTTTTTTAAAAAAGAACGAAATGAATTAAAAAAAATTATTAAGTTTAAAAAAATTGAAAAACCGATATGCTACTTCTTCTAAAATTTTCAAATCGATATTCGGAAATTGAATTATAACGATGTAAACTCAAAATAATATTAATAATAATTTCGCAATAAAAAGAAATTCCCATGGCATCGTTTGTCTTCCTAATTGATAAAATAATAACCTCTAATTAACTTCGAATGAATGGATATTCGTACAAAAAACCAAACAAAATACTTAAAGGGTTAATCTAAATTAATTATTAATTAAGTTACGAAACTAGACACAACGAACTAACTTAAAGAAACATACTTTATTTTTCTCGACGTATTTGGATTTTTAGCACTCAAAATATGGGTGGTCAGAATCTGGAACAAAAATCTCCGCTATCTGAAAAAGTTCTCATGGTTTGGTCATTAGAGCGATAGAGTGTCTCATAGTGTTCATTTCGACATAACTGAAATTTTTTTAAATGCATGAAAAACTTTTTCCAAAAAAATTTATAGAATTCGCTTATCCAAAAATAATTTCATGCAAAAAATATATTTTTTAAAATTATTTATTTTTTTATTGCTATTATTTAATAATTTAACAAAAATTCTGATTGTAAGTTGTAAGTTATGCATGTTTTTACATGAGAACAACTATGTGGTTTTAAATGATAAAATAAAATTGAACAAAATCGGCAAATTAGTCCATTAGAGATAAAAATCTTAAAATACGACCTTTTTTGAAATTCCACACCTCAGAAATTATTTAATTGATATCATTCAAATTTTAAGTTTTGTCAATCAAAAATATACACTTAAAAATAATGCAAAAATATGTGTCATTTACAATCGAAAATGTTTTGAACCACCATTAATCAAAACATAAAACAATTTATTTGTTAAAAATTATTTCTTTGCATGAAATAATCATTAGAGGTACGTTTCTATTTTTTAATTATACACAATGAGACTAGTTATTTGTAAGAACTAAATTCAAAACTAAAACATTTTCATTTCATTTACAAAAACACATTCATTTACATTTATAAAGAAAAAACATGTAGTTTACAATCAAATAACCATTCATACAATTATTTGTACATTTTCTTTTAATAAATAACACGCAAGAGAGAGAGTTCTTATTAATATTTGGCTTTAAGTTCGAGACCATTATTGAGGAAAAAAGAAACTTCGTCTATGAATCTGTCAGGAAACTCAAAGTGCAGAAGATGGGTCGCTCGTTCGATTCCAACGAGAGTGACACGTGGGAAGAGTTTCGGGATCTTCTCATCTTTTTCACTGCAAAATAGAATGAACACATTTATAACTAAATAAAAAAAACTACTCATGAAAATAAAACATTTATTAATTAATAATTTATTAGATACTAAGGAGTTATAAGGTGACTGCAAAAGTATATGCCTGATTGAAAACATATAAATTAAAATGCATCGACGGAAATAACGATTACGTCGGAAAAAAATGCTCAAACTTTAAAATGACAAAAATGTACAAGGACTCGGAAATACAGAAAAATATGCTATTAGCGTTTACGAATTTCCAATTAACGCAATTTTAAGGTGTTTATACTACATTGTTCTAGATAAGTATTTGATATTTATAAAATTTTGCACAACTTTACTATTAAATAAAAAAAAATGTAACACTAAGGGAAAAGTACTAAATTATTTTACACTTCATTATAACATGCAAGTTGAGAAAAGATCATCGCTTCATAGGATTTAAGTAATCGTCCGCGACTTCATATAGTTTATTTAGCTATCAAATTATACAAATATGTTTTCTAAGCAATATAAAAGCTTTTACAAATTAAACACAGAAGTTTGATTCATGCTATCTTTTAAGATCATAGAATTGTTAAGAAAAAGTTATAGTTTTGCAGTCTTACTAGAATCCTAGACCTGGAGACATATATCGATAAATAAGGAGAACATTCGTTCTTGAAAAAGAAACAACTATCTGACGTTACAGAAGCATTGGATTTTATTGGACCACTAAAAATAGCAGGTTTTACGCATGCTGACATGCTCTTAACGAATCAAATGAGAGATAAAGAATTTTTACTTCCGTTTTACTGTAGAAGAAAATGGCCTGCAAGAAACAGTATTTTTAATTCTTTCATCAGTTTCTTTAAATGCGAACAGAAGGACCCACATTTGCTACGATTTTTAGGAATCATTTTTAATAATTCTTATTATTTGCTAATTGATAATTTTTATTAATAAGAAAGCAAGCAAAAAAAGTTGGTGATGTTGATATACGTTCGTGGTTGGGAGCTTGGCAACCATTTGGCGTGCACTTACGTGCAAAAAGGCTCTCTCCATAGGGATAGCGTTTTTAAAATTTTTTTTTTATCTTGCAGCAGAGTAAAGCTCTTTTTAATTTTTCAGTGCATTTCATTTGAAACACTAAAAATGTTTGCTCTAATCATTTGAGATTTGAGTTTATCTAATTTTACGCAGGTTTCAGATAGCTGGTTGGAAATGGGGAGAGAAGATATTTGTTTACTTTTTATTCCATTAAACTGTTTTTGTGTACCGTTTCTATTAAGTTATTTTTTATTTATTTGTTTTAGAACTGTTTAATGAGTTGAAAACAACGGTTGATTAGTTGAAAACAACGTAATTTCATTACTTCTGGCAGCGTAAAACTTATTGTAAACATATTATGGAAATTCTAAAAAACCGTAATTTTTAAACCTCAATCGTAAGGCCTTAGTTTTGCATATGAATTAATTACGGATAAATCGTTAAAGTTGCAACATCCGAATTTAATAGCCTCAGAAATAAATATGTTTACGCGAACAGGGGCTTTTTATCAAATTGTAAACGGTAAGAAATGGTAATTGAAAAATAAAACGTCTAAATGCTGAAATAAAATCCTTAGTAATAATGATTGTGTGATGATCTGAAATATTTATCTATGGTTCTTTGATGACATGATTCACAAAGAGAAAGTTTCTTACACTTTGAAAAAAGATTTCGTTCCATAGAGAAATAAGGCATCCCCCCTGAACACTCCACTCAAATTCTGTGTAATTCTGTCTGTGGTGAGCATCTTCTCCAAGGCATCCAGGTTCGCTTCCCAAGAATAACTCGAACCATCACGCTTTAGAGGAATCATACTCAGATCATATCGGGAGTCTTTCTTCCTCTTCACTTCGTTTCCTGTAGTCTGAACAATAAAATAATAAACATAAACCGTTTGATATAGTAATAAAACATCAAATTGAATTATAAGCCCGAATCATTCTATAGGACAGAGGTGGCGAACCTTTAAGCACCAACGTGCCATTTTTTCTAAAAAAAAACGTTAAATGAGATAATGGACGTGCCGTCAAATAATTTTGACTTCGTGATTTTTGGGAAAATAATGATACAAAATAGTATCATCTCAAAACTATTTATTTACTATAAAAAAAAAACATTTTGCAATGTCTCAGTTATACGCGTAGTTCAACTTAAGTAACATCAGTGTGACTTCTGTTGTTGCAGATAAGATAACAAATAACTTATATTAGGTTGTAAGATGTTAGTTTAAGCAAGACTGTTAATCATTTTTTTTTGCTAGTCATTTATTGTTAGCTTGTTTTTTTATGGTTATTAATTGTTTTATGACTTTAATTGTTACATTCTTTGTCAATAATTGCCTATTTTTTTTTGTTCTTTGTGAAATTTAATCTAATTTTTAATATGCTTCATAGTGAACTTTGTGATCGGTGGCGTGCTCAAAATATTGTGTCGCGTGCCATAAATGGCACGCGTGCCACAAGTTCGCCATCCCTGCTATAGGACGATAAACCAAAGCCATTCAATCGAATAATCAAACCAAAACGTATAGTAGAAAAAAAAACCTAGACCAGTTAATAATAAAAGGAAGCAAAAAAGTAAGTAACATAAAAAATCTGAACCATCCAGTTAAATAATATGCTTAAACCATTTAATAGAATAATAAGCCTATCAAAAATAGATTGAAATGATAAACTTTAACAATTCAATATAACAATGAAATTAAAATATTAAATAAAATAAATCCTCCAGTTGAAACTAACTATCCTACTAGTGCTAAGCTATTTAATGCATTAATACACCTCAGACAATTCGTGGAATAATAAGCATCTAACATTAAATAGCTATTCCATGGAATAAAATAAAAAACAATAAGTAGACTATTCCTTGGAAGAAAACATGAAGCATTAAGATGACTATTTCATAGAAACGAAAAAAATTCCCTTGAACATTCTATTGAATAAAACAAAACATTCAGTACATCACTCAACTAAATAATAAACATAATACACTTAAAACAACATCATGTAAATAAACATGCAATAAAATAGGCATTTAACAGAATAACAAACCTAAAATATTTAATAGATTAATAAATCGAACCATTCATCACATTTAATAGAACATCAAAGGTAGACCACTAAAATAAATCTTAAACCATTCGACATAATAAAAGCATAACACATAAAGGATTCAAAAGAAAAAAGAATTGAAAATATAAAATAAAATAATAAATCTAGAATACTAAATATAATAATAAATCGAAACGATTCAATACATCAGAACAAAATTTATTTGGTTTTTACATTCATGGGGACATTTTTAAAACAAAAAGCATTTTTTAATTTACCTTAAACTGTAAAAATAGTCAATAGAATTAAACGAAATTTTTAGAGAAATTTTTGATTAATAACAATAATATTACACAAGATATAACATATAAAATAGTCTTTTCTGTCATACGAGGAAAAATATTTCTATTATCTGATATAAATTTCTTTAAAATTAAAATACAGTTTTTAACTATTTTCTTAATAGTTTTTGTAAATTTTGTAAGAAATCTCTGAATGTTTGGGAGATTTTCGCAAATTTCATTTTGTACTATTAAACAAGATTTTTTTTTAAAGGATACCGTTTTACGGGAGACCTGTTAAAGTACGTTTTATTTCACGTTTCTTTTCTATATGACATTACATTTCGTAGCCCGCGGACAATTATGTTACGATATTACCACTTATTACAAAACCTCCTTTTAGATACAAAAGGAAATTTGTGGAAAACTTCTCACCCTTCACTGCTTTCCTTCAAAATTTACGAAAACTACTTAGAAAATTGAATTTCATCGATATTCAAATCAGACTATTTTCCACAGTGAAATAGTGTTTCAAAGTTTTCCGACCAGGCTACTTTAAATGCTCATATCTAGCGCATTTTCAATTATTTTTTTTCAAGAATTTCAAATTTTAAAATGATTTTTCTAACAAACATGGTTTAAAATTCTGCGTAATTGTTATAAAATAATTACTATAAAAATAATATCATAGTTATTTTTGTTCTAGTTCGATACTTACATGAATTTGTAGTGACTAAGACCATATTTGTCAATAGCATATCAAATTAAATTACACTAATTTAGATCAGGAATCATACAAAAAATCCATTATTCTATATTCTATTTGTATACCAGATCTTCACGTTCTAGAACTCAATCTTAATCTTTTAAGGGGATGACCTCAATATGATAATTAATAAGTGCTGACGATATTTTAAGTTACGAAATCAGGCACGAAAACGTACTTTCTCTGAATGAACATATCTTATTTTTGACGGATACGGATTTATGACCTCCCCCTCAAATACCGCAATCTGGGAAATAGGGTCCCAGTAGTTAGGTCAGGAGAGCGGTCCTAAATGTTAATTTTACTTTTTGCGTATTTCGCCATACCTCGAGAAATTTTTAAGCAGATTGAAAAATTTTTGCACTCAATTATAAAATTCGTTTATCTAAAGATAATTCCATGCAAAAAATAAATTTTAATAAATATATATTATTTTGAATTATTTTATTTATTAATAGTCGAAAGTCGAACTATTCAAATGATTTCGCTCAAATGTTGTATTTTGTCATGTAAAACTGCATACTTTAAAATGATGTAAAAAAATTGCATACCTTACAATTCAAACATTTTTCGACTATTATTGATTAAAATAATAACATATAATAAATACATACAAAATTTTACGTTTGGCATAGAATAATCTTTGGATAAACGAGTTTAATAAGTGCGTGAAAATTTTTTTTGATTTCTCTTCAAAAGTTTTCAAGATATGACAAAATACGTAAAAAGTAAAACTAAGATTAAGGGGCTTTGAACCGCTTTCTTGACCAAACTATCGGGACCCTATTTCTAAGATTGAGGCTATCCCCTCGATTTTGGGGGTCAGAAATCTAAATCCATTGAAAAACAGGTATGTTTATTTAGAGAAAGTACGTTTTGTTTCTGGTTTCGTAACTCAAAATATCATTTGCACTTATTAATTAGCGCATTTGAGTTCACCCTCTTGAGCCATTAAGATAGAGGAACATGAACATCCAATCATTAGATCAAAAGTTATTCAGGATGGTTCGTTTTTTGTTATTTTTCTTGATAATACTTTCAATAATGATGAGATCAGACATTAAAAAATCTCAATTTTAAGAATATATCAAGAAAATATCCTAAATAAATTTTTTTTGAATGGAATCAAGAAGTTCTTTCTGTATAAAAAATGATTTAAATGAACGATTTTTTAAAAAAATAAAGAAGTGATTAAATCATGGTGTCCATTCTGAACCCGAAGTCAATCTGAGAATATTACCTAGCATCTAACAAAAAGTTAATTTATGATAATTAAAAGTTTAGTTATTTTGGTAACTCAGATTCAGCTAGCAACTATGTGAGCAGAGAAAAAGGTAAATAATTGAGATTTTGTCACGAAATGAAACTTGTGTACTCACCTGTGCAAACAGTGAGACGATATACTTGGCTACTGACTTTTTGGCTGTTCTTTCGTCTGATCCTGGTGGAATGTGATTGAGAGATTCTCTCAGCATTTCTATCACCTGCACCATAATTCCTGACTGAGTGGGTTTGAAATTACGACAGTTCATGTCTTCCACAACTATTTTCTCCACTAACTGAGGCTGAAAAATACACAACTAGGTGAGTCATACACAGGGTTCTTCAAACATTCGATCGATACATGATGAATGTCATACAGAGGATGTTGTTGTCGTCGGACAGAACGGGTGCGATTGTTCTGGTTTTACAGTGGCGCCATCTATGGTTAAGAATTCTGCTTCTGCCACACCCATACGTCACACCCGTTTATAGGGCGGACCCATTCATACATACATTCATTCGTCCAAAAATCGTAATTTTGACCTGAACCAGAGAACGATCAGTCTCCAATTCAGTACCCCCCAAGGTATTTATTTGTTATGGAAACATGGGAGACTTTGTGACCCGACAGATTTAACGCGCACTAGTCGTCATTGACTACATGGGGAGTTTTCAGAAGGCTGGATTCGAACTCCCGTTCTCACAAACGTGAGTCCAGCGCCTTGCCAACCAGACTATCCCGGCCCATCCAGAGGATGAAAACATTTTTAACTCAAACCATGGTTAGAGTTCGAAAAATGAATCAATCTAGAAAAGATCAGTTGAGGTTTGTCCTACAGAAATGAAGCACTTGTATACTATTTTCGTGGTTGTATAGTCCTTTTTCAATTGTGGATGTAGTATTATGACCGTTTCAGATACACTTTAATTTGGATATGAAGGAGGGATTTTTATCCCCAGAAAAATAAAGTAAATCGTTTATTAAAAATTTATTTATTATGCAAATACTTGGCACATTCCAAAATTATAAAATAAATAGGGGGTTCAAGAGTATCATTCTCTTTATATCAAGAATTTCTGCTAAGATATGAATTCAACGGCTGGGATTGAGAAGCCGAAGCCCCCAGTCCGTTCGCCAATAATTAAAAGTGAGTGAATTGTTCCGTATGGACAGTAAGGAATATGGCAAGAGATCCATGGTGGGCGATTTATCGAAAAATAACATAGATAAAAATAAAGCCGACCCCCGTAATCAATATGAAATTTGAAAAGAATTTGGTGAAAGCGAATCGTCAAAAAGACAGTGAGAATTAATATATCCCTGCAACTGAAATATTTTTGTGGTAAGAGAAATAAAGAATCATAGGTTATAAATAGTTTTGAATGTTCTACTTGGTAGCAAAAGTGAATATTAATAAGTTTTACATTTGTGTTGAGATAAAAAGTTAGCCGTTACGTGGTTAAGAAAAAAATAAAATATTTATTTTAGCTTTTTATAAAATGTAATAAAAATGAAGTGACCCGCGTGTTAACTAATTCTCTCTTCTTATTCACGAATTGATTACCTAATGTTTATTTTCTATATACGTCCTTATATTTGCTTTTTCAAGCATAATAAGTTGTACAATTTATTACAAAAAAGAGGCACCTCCAGGGGGTTGTAAGGTAAAAAAAGTTCTCATTCACGTCAGCACACATTCTTTGCACAAAATGAAGTCAGGAGAATCGGCAAGTCCAATATTTTGTCAATCTACCTGCAGAAAGTCATTAGCTTGAAGTACGACTAGGGTGGTCCCTTGAAACAAATGATGTCAACACTGAGATCTCGCTACGCGTAAAAAATGGATTGTTGATTTTTTTTGTTTTATTAGAGATTTGACGAATGTTAAATTTGTTTATACCATTGTATGTCCTGTATATTTTTCGATACACCTTCGTCATTTCAAATTTCTGTCTCACAGTTTTTGTGCAACAAGATTAAGAGTCATTAAGTGGAGTTAAAAGAACCAAAATAGCGTTGGAGGTGTTTACGCGTTACAGAGAGAAAAAAAATCGTCTATGAAAGTTATCCTAAGCAATCAATGACTAAAACAATAAAAATAGAAATGACTGTCAGATGACAGTCATTCACAGTGGTTGGAAGTAGGGAGGTACAAGTAGGGAAAATACTTAGTTTGTAGTGTAGTACACTACTTTTTAAAAGAAGTAGTGTAGTGAGAACAAAAAAACAATAGTTTGTAGTAATTCCTGTCAACTACTTTAATATTAGTTAAATAAAGAAAAAAAAGTTCAAACGCAAAATTATTTTCGAATCTGATGAGTGCATATACTTCACGGTCCCGTCAACGTACGATATCTGATTTTTTTAAAATTCGATTTCGCAGAAACTATAAAATATGTTTTTGTGTCTGATTTTGCAAATTGAAATATCGTCTGCATTAATTAATTAGCCTATTAGCGGTCCCCCCCCCTCAAACCATTAAGATTGAAGTCCAAGAATGTGAAGATCCGATAATAAGATCGAACGTTATTCAGGGTGGTTTTTCGCAATGCAATTTATTTCATGGAGGATATAAAAAGCATTAATCATTTCAATCACATATATTTGATAATGTCCTATCATTTCTTAGATCATTGGCGATAAAAGCATAGAGTTAGAAATAAAAAAATCGTAAAAAGTACTTTAGAATAAAAACTATATGTAAACATGAATTAAAACTTCTTAATATCTCCTCATATTTGACCAAGCCAGTTTTTTATTCGATATCATTTTGAGTATTGGTAAAAATTAATTACATTATCCGATTAAGTTTGTATTTTAACAATAGTAAAGTAGTGACTACATTTCGTACATTTCGAAAAAAGTAGTCGTAGTTAACTACAATTGTAATAAAGTAGTTGTAGTTAAATGCAAAGAAAACGTAGTTTTTCAGACCACTGGTCATTCAGATAAATCGGACAAATGTTACTATTATAAGCAATGCAAATATGTGTCATTGCAATATTGTGTTGTTATTAACATATAGTATGCATTTTTGATATTTCATTTCGATACGTTTTTAGTTTCCAATAGGATGTATATAAGGATTCCGTAAAATATACCTGATTGAGAGCAATCGCCATGGCTGTCCTTCCACCCATACTGTGACCAACAATGGAAGCTCTTAGAATTTGATGTTGAGAGAAAAATTCCCTCAAATCTTCAGCATTTTCGTCAAACGTAATTCGCTCATTCCACGGACTTTCACCATGATTTCTAGCGTCTATAGCATACACCTGAACACAAATATACATTAGGGAGGCTCAAGGGATACAATGAGCCTTTCAATGAGGTGAACGGGGTTCGAATCTCAGCGATGGCTGACATAAAATATCCTCAGTGGTAGACGGATCATGAGTTAGAGTCCTCTTGCTGTCAGGCTAACCATGGGAGGTTTTCGCGATTTTCCTCTCCATGTAACGCAAGTTTGGGTTAGTTCCTTCAAAAGGTCCTCCACTAAGGCAAGTTTCTCCCAATACTTGACTCAGGAGTTGCCTTCTCTTTTGGATTGGGTTCAAAAGGACAAGGCTACTGAGCTGAACATTTTTAGTCCATATCCAAAATTGGGTCAGCTGTTTAACGCCGATTATAATATATTATGCATCAGAACTTCAATTTAACCGACACATTCTTTGCCCGTGCTGAGGTCTTTACTTTCTTGGGAGGTATTGAACTGACCCGCATTCGCGGTACATGAAGAGGAAAACCACCCACGGTTAGCCTAACTGCAAGGAGACTCTAATGATATCCATGATCCACTGATGATATTTAACGTCAGCAGTGCAGTCGGTTCGAGCCAGGTGCTGAATTCGCATCAACCAGCCATCGCTGGGATTCGAACCCGGTTCACCTCATTGGAAGGTGAACCAACAGTCTGTTTAACACTAAGAAACAAAATAAAGGAGAGCGAAACAAAGAAAGGGTGTCTTACTTTTCTTCCAGTTCTCTCAGCGATGCAGGGCGCGATGTATTTCCAGGATTTCCTGGAATCCAACATTCCGTGCATCAGTATGACTGGGGGTAGATTCTGCTCCCTATTTCCGGGGGGAAAATACAAATCGTACGCTAACTTCATGCTTGCTGATCCTGAAAAAACAAAAAAAGACATAAAAGAGGGTCTGTCGATACCAAAATATCTCTTATCCATATCTGTTTCAAAGTAACTTATCTTGGAATTATTCGTTTTTTGTTAAATAAAAATTACAGTTCTTGCGAAGTTTCTCTTTAGTTTTGAAATGTAACAGATTTTTCTACATTGAATGCAGAGGATGAGTCTAACACTGAAAGAAAAAAAAAGATAAGGAACATTCAAGCTATTTCGATTCTTAAGGATGCATTTGATTCGCTTGTAACACATCGTTTAAAGTAACATAGATAGTTTTTGAAACTAAGACGGCAATAACTATAAATGGTGAGGCTCTGGAATACAAGTGATTTGGACAGCAATCGTTACTCTTAATTACAGCGGCAAATCAAATAACAAAGGATTCTAAAAAAAATTACCAGCCTTAATGTAATGAAACGTTTATGGTTAATCCACGTGCAGCATTAAACAGTGCACAAAATAAAAAAACGAACGAACCTGAATAACTTTCGCTCTTATTGTTGGATCTTTACGTTCTAAGACTCAATTTCAATGGTTCGAAAGGGTGCCTTCAAATACACCAATTTTTTAGTGCAGACGATACTTTAAGTTACGAACTCAGACACAAAAATGTACTTTCTCTGAATAAACACACATTTTTTCGTCGGATTCATATTTCCGTTTTCCAAAATATAGGGGGGTAGCCGTAATCTAGGAAATGAGATCGTATTAGTTAGGGCAAGAGACCGGTTCAAAGTTTTGACCCCTTAATCTTACTTTTACTTTTTGTGTATTTCGCCATATCTCGAGAATCTTATAAGCGAGTTGAAACATTTTTGGACACAATTATAAAATTCGCTTATCTATAGATAATTCCATGCAAAAAATGAATTTTAGTAAATATTTTTTTTATTATAATTTTAGTAAAAATTTTTTATTTTTATTATAATGTTAGTATGTATTTTTTATTTTTATTATAATTTTAGTAGATATTTTATAATAGTCGAAGAAATTTTAAAATGTAAGGTATACAATTTTTTACGTCATTTTAAATTATCTAATTTTACACGGCAACATGCAAAATTTGCGCAAAATCGGTAAAATAGTAGCTGAGAAATTTTTATCTTGAGTTTTAAATATACGACTTTTTTTAAGATTCGATTTCTCAGAAATCAACCGATTTCGCTCAAATTTTGCATTTTGGCTTATGAAATTAGATACTTTAAATCGATGTAAAAAATTATGCACCTTACACCTCAAAACCTTTTCGACAATTATTAAATAAAATAATAAAAAATAATAATTGCTTATTAAAACTTATTGTATGCATGGAATTACTTTTGGATAAACAAATTGTATAAATCTGTTCAAATATTTTAAATTCGCTTAAAAAATTCTCGAGATATGGCGAAATTTCGCAAAAAGTAAAATTAACATTTAGGGGTCTAAACTTTGGAGCGCTTTCCTGGCCAAACTATGGGAACCACATTTCATAGATTGCTATCCCCTAGTTTTTAAGAGTCAGAAATCGGAATCCATCAAAAAAAAGGAAATTAAGATTAAGTGCTAGAACGTGAAGATCTGATCAAAAGATCGAAAGTTATTCAGGCTGGTGCGTTTTTAATGATACGCACTGTACATTATACGTATGTACAATTGTAACATTTATAGAAATAAATGCCACTCAAATTCGAAGAAAACTTATTAAATAGCTCCGGTGAATGACAATTTAAAGAACATGTATCCTCATCATTTTTTAAAAGCGCAATAGAAAAAATCATACTTTTAAATTATCATTTTTCGCGAACTCGTGAATTAATATCTATCAAATTTTAGGCGCTGGTATAAAAAGCATACTATAAAATTTTTTAATGAATTTTACTTACTGACATTATGCGATATTAGTTTGGTTTACTGATTGAATGCTCTTTTATCAGTCATCTTTGTCTCAACTCCATTTATTTAGGTAAAAGGTATTTATTTCTTAACATCGACCTATCATAAAAGTGTTGAACTAACCATATTATTATTGTTTTTTGTATAAACTGCAATTTTTCTATTGAGTGGTTTTTAAGAATAAATTAAATTGATGAATAACATATGTATTACATGTTATATATTCTAGCAGAAATAAATAACATTTTTCATTTATACAATACCAAATAGATTCGCTTGTATATTTACTATACACTTTCAATGCACAAAAAAGAGAAAGAAATTTCGGAGAAATGGAAATTAAAAATAACACTTAGGAATCATAAAATCAATTTCTTTCAAATGCTTGCCTAAACAATATTCGACCCATTTTTTTTTTCAAAATTTTTAGTTTTTCTTTTGTTTCAAAATTACCTTGGATAAGCAGATGTAAATTTTTCATACTTGAAATTCAAAAATATTTTAATGAAAATAAATGAGAAAATCGAAAATGAATTTAAATTTTTTTCTTTGAATTGTATTTGAATAATATGGTTTTGCAGTTAGTTGCGAAATTCTTAAATTTCAATTCAAATATTATACAACAACCATTGCTAAAAATTTTAAAAAATACCATACTACTTTATTTTTTACTATAAAAAAAATAAAATTTTTTGATATTAGTGTTTGAGACATTGATCATCATGTGTTTTGACAATTCTCTTATGTGTTAAGGCAATTCTTTTTAAAATTGGAGGTGCGTTTTATTACTTCAACAAATACCAGGAGTTCTAAAATTGAACCGAGAATTCAAGGGGGGGGAGTGATAAAATGCATCAAAAGGATGGGAACGTGAGGTCTAAGTTGAGCTGGTAAAAATCATGAAAACCCATGTAGGTTTTAGCATTATGCTGGAAAACAACTGCTGAAGACATTACAAACTTGTCAACATCAAAAAGACATTAACTATTATAAAAGTTGGCACAAAGTGACACTCTCTGGCGTCATTGCACAGTCTGAAAGCCGGCACGTTTCATGATGCCAAGCGTGCTTTTGATATGTGCCACAATAAACGGCAACTGACCTCCATCTCTCGATATTCTATATTCAAAGCCTGCACAACACTTAACTAATTTTCACTTTTACAATGTGGTTTTGTGATACGTTTAAAATGATCCAAATAGGATAATAGGGTGATTTCGCACATTTACGTTATCTTCCGTACGATAGTCAAGTAATTGCGCATGCGCCCGCGAAAAAAAAAAGTCAAACTTACGTTAGTTAAAATAAGAGATTTTTCAAAAATCCATAAGTTAAAAACGTTAACGAAGTGGAATATCATTTTAACTTTGATCACAAAATCGAAACAAGCATTTACAATGGATGTAGAGTATCTCTTTTAAAGCTGTGCCATACCATTCAAGATGCTTCTTTGCTCTACGTAAAACTGCCGATCTGAGAGTCGAAAAATTGGATAGCTTATAGATCAGTTCAGCTATAAGGAAAGCAGCTTATTATTATATTAAAAAAGTATTATTGAATTTCCATTGATATTTAACTTCTAGTGATTATTTAACTTCTGTTTATATTTTAACTTCTTGTAACAAAATTGTATAGCTAAAATGAATATAATTTTTAATTTTGAAACAGCGAAAATACATCTAGTTTCTTATGGAACTAGTGCAATTAGACAAGCATAATGTTAAACAAACACCAATAAAATTATTTATTTATTGAATGAACGAAAGGTTGTAAGATGACGCAATGCATTTCTAAATTTCATCAATACATTTCTTCAAATTCGCATTTCATGTCCATGTTTTTAGCTCGTAGGTAGACTTAAACAGAAAACAGCATTTAACAGCTATAAAAAGCTTATAGCTTTGTCCTAGTAGCGTAAATCGCGCCAACAAAAAGCAAAGATGCGTAGCATTTAAAATAAAAGCAAGCATGCGCAGTTGCTCCAATCTTACGTACAGGAGCTAACGTAAAAGTGCAAAATCTCTCTATTACATATATTTTACCTTTACTAACTTTAAAACTTACTTTGATTATTAAGCATGCGGTAAGCAGTAGTAGATGACAATAATACTTCATTGAACTTAAACAAAACTTTCAACATTCCATCTTTCGGAATACACTATTGTTTAAAAACTTAATGATGTAACATAAAACCTGAAATAAATAATATAATTTATTATTGGAAAATATTGCAAATGAAATAAGAACTAAACATTTTAGTCCAAAAGTTTAATATACTGAAAAAACGTAGCAAAAGAATGAAAATTTTATCACTAATACTAATTTAGCAAGGAAAGAAAAAAATAATCAAAGTAAATTTACATTCGCAATATACGAAAATTTACATTATTATTATTTTTTATGTATTATTATTTTACTTGTTTTATTAGACTGCTAAAATAAGTTGTTAGTCAAATTTCATAACTATAAAACCTTCACAACTTGTGAAAATCTATTAATCGAATCCCCTCCCAAGTCTTTCGAAAGTAATGCACACCATACTTTAATTTTTCGATTCAATTTTGACAAAATTATTTTCTTCTTTTTTAGTCTACATAAAAAACGTAGTCTTTGAAATTTTTACTTTTTCTTGGGATAAAATAAGGTTTTAGAAATCAGAAAAAAAATCCACCCATAACAAAAAATAATTAAACAAGAAAAGAAAAATTAAAGTAATATACATTCCAAAATTTAATACTCCTTAGCTCTAATAAAAGTAATAACAGAATGACCACACTATTATTTTTTTCAAACAGTAATAATTCAAGGTTCAAATGAAAAACAACGAAACATACAATTACATAACAAGAAACTATTAAAATATTTTGACGTTTTGTCAAGACAAATTCGATTTTAAACGCATCTTGAAAAAAAGAAGGTCATGAATCGTTCTATAAAGGACAATAACTTCCAATTAAGAATACAAGGAAACAAATGAGTGGAGACAAAATAACTTTTAACTTTCTGCAGACACCGGCTCAAGGGTAAGTTACAAGTTTTCTTTTAAAAAAAATAGATCACGTTTCGTAATGTACCATTTGTAATTAGACTACGATGTTTCTTGACAAACGGTTGCGTTAAAAATGGTAACAAAACACAGAAAATGTTAGAACAATAAACGTGAACTATTTAAATGCGCACAGAAAAAAAACGTAAAAATTAGATCACCATTAATAACTAGTGGCCAAATGATAAGATGTTTGTGAATTAAAGTGACGTGATGAATAGTTTTCACTTTAGATACATTCAGGAAAGACCACCACTATTTGCGACCACTTTTGGGAGGCGCGGAATTTTCTTCCATAGACTTTGAGTTAAAGAAAACCTTTAGAAGAGACCATTAAAACCTCTCTAGGCGACAAGGCAAACATATGTACCAAATGTGGAAAAGGTCAATTAAGGAAACGCGAAAAATATCGGAACAAAAAATTTAACAAAAACAAACAAGTAGATTAAAATGTATTCAAAATATTTGTGTGAGACACTAATAAAGAGAGCTCTTTTTGACGATAACATCCTCATGTTGCAGTCAGAGTGTACACTAAAGACGATGCTATCGATGATTTACTAGAGTTGAAAGTCAAATTAGAAAAAAAAGTTCTTTTTTAGAAAAAAGCAAGCATCCCAAACAAACAAACTTCTTCCCATCTTTTAAAGTAAACTCATTTTCATGACATAAAATTAAATGCGAACTTAAACAAAAAACATAATTATTTATTGATTTAAAATAACTTCATCATTCAGAATTGGTAAATTTGCTTTTTTCCACATAATTATATCAGTTGGGATCATTTTTACAGACGTTAAATGTTATTACATAGATCCGGTCTTTTTACGACTCCGACCAAAAGTTCCACTCAAAGGAAATGACACTGACTAAAGTTAAAATCGTTTTCGAAAAATAATGCTCCTTTGATTACAATTTTGGAAGTCACAATGGAGGTAACCTCTAATAACGATCATTTTACTGTGGAACGGAGAGTGGTCGCTCTCAAGATGTTTCACTATATATATAGTCAAAACTTTGATATCTTGAACTCGAAGAAAGACATTAAACATTTCACGATTTCCGAAAATTTTACATTTTATTCAAAACAATAACTGTTTTGACACTTTAAAATATGGATAACGCGAATTTGAACTGAATAAACAATAACAAGAAGCTTTTATATCAAGCTGGTTATTTTATATTAAGCTGGTTTTAAAAAGGGATTAACATTTCGCTAAAGTACAAAGTTACCGCGATGAAAGACCAGCATGTTTTTAAATTCCCTCACAAAAATTACAAAAACTCGTTTTTTTTTTCTTCTAAAGGAAACAATTTCATTAAGTTGATAATTGACAAAAAGCCATTTTTTCTATAAGAGTTTTTTTTTGTATTGTCAAAACGTCAATAGGACAAATACTACGAACCAACTAAAGTATGAGTCACATTCCTGAATATATGGTTCCAATAACTCTTTTGAAAACACCTAAAAGTTAGTATTACTTTTCGTGCATTCCACCATACCTCAGGAATTTACGATAAACGAAATTTTTTTTGTGCACAGTTATTTAATATAATTTTAATGCATAATTAGAATATATAATTATAACACAAAGTTATAATATATATTTATGATGCATAATTATAATGGATGATAAGTGCTGACACAAAATATCCTCAGTGGTCGACGGATCATGGGTTGAAGTCCCCTTGTCATCAGGCTAACCGTGTTAGATTTTCTCTCCATGCACGGCGAAACGGGTAAGTTTAATACCTCCTTAAAAGGGAAGGCATCAGCGCTGGTTACTAGAAACAAGAAATTTGATCCTTTAGTAGTCCAAACGTAATGACATCTTTCTTATTTTCACTCATAGCGCAGTTCATATTCGTTATGTTGGACTACTAAATTGATCCGTGCTGAGGCCTTCCTTCTTCTAGGAGGCGTTGGTCAGTTCCATCAAAAAAGTTCTCCACGAAGGCAAATTACTCCTAATACTTGATTCCGGAGTCCCCTCGTCTTCTGGATTACATTCAAAATGACAAGTCTACGAAATTGAACATTAGTAGTGATAAAAAGCAAAAACTGGGTCAGCTGTTCAACGACGGTTAAAAACTGAATATTTATAATATATATATAGATAAATATTTTGAAAGAGAATTAAAATAAATAAAATAAAAATTATTAAACAATTAAAAAATATATATATAATTATAAACAGAAAATGTAAGAAACGAAACGATATAGCCTCGTCAACAGTTCACAAGATTATATCCATAAAAATAGTGCTTTCTAACATAGCATTAATATAGATAAAGCTGAATATATTACTACAATAGTGCGACGAGAACCAACGATAAAAAAAGAAACCGATTCGTAAACAAAATTTTATCAAGCAAAAATATCACAAAAATTTATAATTTTTTTTTTTAAATAATTTAAAAGGAAATACAAATGGGAATATATAATGAGAGAAGGTAAAAAGGATGACATGTACTTACGAATAACATACAAATATGGTTTAAAAATATTTTCATAACTAAGTTGACAAATTATAAAATATGAAATTAAAACATAAATAAAGAATGGTAGGATATATTGTTAAGGGGCGTTCATAATAAAGTTAACAACCCCATTTGATTTTTTTTGGTTCTTAACACCACTAGCCAATATCAGCAAGCCTGCTTGGTGAAACTGTGCGAATTTAAAACAGAGGGTGCGTTTCTTGTTCTTCAGTGGCGCCATCTACGGCCAACAATACGACTGCTGCTACACACTTGTCACAACCCGTTTATAGGACGGTAAATATCGATCAATACTTGATTCTGGAGTTCCCTTGCATTATGAATTGATTTCAAAACTACACTGGTGTAAGAATTTAAGATAATTTACCTACTTGGTCGATTGTCTCTAGGACTACTTAACCGATTTTAATAAAATTCGATGTGTACATACATTGATACAATACAAAAGAAATAACCATTCAACAATTGAAGTACACACGCATGATCGTGCGTATCACTCGTTGGAGTCAGAAGGTATGAAACAACTGTTGCAGAATAAACACAAAAAGAATGGGGTATGGTCCCCTCTTACAGATATACAGGCTTTGCAGTCTGATGTCATACTTGAAATAAGACAGTTCCTGCGGTCTCACTCGTTCAGGAAAGCTGTTTTCATTTCCTGGGTGTTACTCGGAGGGGGGTAGCAAGCAGTAATTGCCTCTCCAGAGAGTTCAAGACTTATTCTATAAGGTTGAGGATTGGAGATCTGGCTGGCCTATCCATCCGGTGAATATATCCTTACTCTCTAGAAATTCGTCGACCAGAAAAGCTCTATGCTATAAATGAACTCAAGGTCAACTGCATCAATGAAAAAGTGAACATAGGGCTCCAAGACCTCATCCCTATACGCAATACCAGTCACAGAGCCTCTTTCAAAGACATGGAGAAGTAAGCGACTATCCAACATGATGCCTGTCCCGATCAATGGTCGATTTCACGGACTTTGGAGGAAAGGTAGCGGGTCCCTGGTTCTCTCCATATGAACGTAGGGTGAGCCGGGACTCATCAGTGAAGAGAACGGTCGCCCATTGATCCATATTCCAATCTCTATGCTCTCTGTATCATGCTGAGAGCCATTTTCCTGTTCGTAGAAGTGAGCTGGGTGCAAGGAGCAGGCCATCTTGCAAACAACCCTCTCTCACGAAGTCGTTTAGAAACAGTCACCCGTGATACACTGATTCCTGTGACTGCGTACAAGTTACGAGAGAGCTGAAGCCCCTCTGTTACGCCTCGCTATAATGGACAAATGGTGATCTTCTCTGGCCGTCGTGGATCTTGGACAACCTTGTCCAGGCTTTATCTCGAGGAATCCGGTATCCTGGTACTGTTTCCATAAGTAACGCACGACACTGGGTGCTAAATTGAACTTTCTACAAATCTGTACCTGAGATTGGCCTGCTTCTAGCCTCCGCACAATTCGCCACCTCATTTTATCATCTAAATGTTAGTAGTTACTCATTTTTACTGTTGTAATTTGAAAATTTAACCTATTGCTGCAAAATAACACCAAGAAATTCACCGAGGTGTGCTAGCGAACGAAATGCGTCTTAACTCACGCGCACTCATACTGGCTCCTCCTTCTCACACGTGTGCGCTGACGTATTTCATGTACAAGATTTGCATTTTTGTCTAGAAGCAGTGGTTTTACATTCAGTTCAGTTCTTTTTGTGAAATTCGATAAAATATATGCAAATTCTCTTACATAATTTCACCAGTGTAGGGAGATGAACATTAGTTGCCCAAAATTGGATCGGCTGTTCAACGATAGTTATAAAATAAAATAGATTGGCCTTAAAACTGGATTTGCGTAAAAAAAAATGTAATGCTCTGAATAGTTAAAAGTTTTCATTTAATGAAATGTCAAATTTGAATTACAATATTTTAATCCGATTTACTTTATAGCAATTTTTTGAATTATCTAGTATAATATACTATTACCTAGAGCAGGGGTGGCGAACCTTTATACACCAATGTGCCATTTTTTCAAAAAAACTGTTTAATGATGTCATAGACGTGCCGTCAAGTAATTTTGANTCCAATTTCATCAGCCACTTCGTGATTATTGGGAAGATAATAATACTAAATACTATCAACTCAAGACTATTTACATTGGGAAAAAAATACATTTAGATGACAAATAACTTATATTATGTTGTAAGATGTTAGTTTAAGCAAAACTGTTATTTTTTTTTGCTAGTTACTTATTGTTAATTTGCTTTTTATGGTTATTAATTGTTTTTTTAGCATTAATTGTTAATTTTTTAAATAATAGTTGTTTATTATTTTGTTTGTTTTTGTGATTTTTAATTTAATTGTTACATATGCTTCATAATTTAATAACATTTGTGTAATAACAATTCATAGTGCAAGAACAATTGCGATCGGTGGGGTGCCCAAAATATTGTGTCACGTGCCATAAATGGCACGCGTGCCATTGGTTCGCCATCCCTGACCTAGAGCAAAATTCTGATCGCTTTAATGTAACAGACAAATAAAATGCGGTTCCTAACTTCTGATTCGATATATCTTTTCATTGTAAATATTTTTAATTAATTTCTATTTAATTACTTATTTTTTTTAATTTTTAATACATTTTGCTTTTTTTTCTTCTCTTCTTCTAAATTTTTTTTTATTTATTTCTCTGTTTTCTTCGTGTTTTTATCTTCCTTTATAGGTTCTATGTACTTGCAGCTTATGCACGGTTATTAAGTCTTAAATCTTTTAAATATATATATATAATAATTTCTGATCTAATCCGATAAATTGGATTTGCGCAAGGTAATAATATATTATACTGGATAATTCAGAAAAACTGCTATAAAATAAATCATAATATTAAAATATGATTGTAATTGAAATTTGATATTTTATTAATTAAAAACATTTAATTATCCAGTGTATTATATTATTTCCTAGAGCAAATCCAGTTTTATATATACAGACATATATTTCAATTCAAGAGTAAGAGATATTGCTCGGTACAGCCTTGCACGGTGTCCTTTATAGCAAAGATCGGTATTATCAATAGATTAATTGGTACTATCAATAGATATTATATTATAGATACCTAATCGAATATTAAATAGGATCATTCTCCAGAGCGATTATAAGTATGTTTACATTCACCATGTTTCGTACTCTCGCTGCAACATACCTATTCCTTTGCAAAGCGAGATTTTCTGGTATATCTAATACTTTAATATTTAGTTAAACTGTCAACTATTTGAATTAACGGATCCTTTGAGTGAATAAAAAGAGAAAACTTACTTTTCCGAAACAAGTACATTATTTAAAAGAAAGAAGTTTCTCAACAAAAGATTTCGACATTGAAGTCGTCAATGATGACGCGTAAAGAATAAAAGTCGTCGTCATATAACCTTAGCCTGTAATGACTTATGCATCTTTTTCTTTATCACAATTATGTATCAAATCTCGTTTATGACTCCTGAGATATAGATGATTCATTTCAAATCTTAATCAACGGTTTTTTTCACTTTTAGATGAACATCAAAGTTTTCCGTTCAGAGAGAAACACTATTATAGTGTGCTTAGTAATAAACATCATGAATAAGGATTTTTATAATTGTTTCAAACATGAATCTAGGCAAATTAGGAGTCACAAGTTAAGGATTTTCTAATTTTTTTTAAAATTATAATAAATAAATATTTCAACACTTCATAAATAATATCGTATAAATCAAAACAAAAAAAAAACTAGCATACAATTGAAATGAAACAAATTAGAGTGTAGACGGGACTCAAAATATCAAAACCCTGGACAGCAGGAGGAAACTGAGAGAAATTTAACTATAAATAAAAGAAACACAACAAATTTTAAAAGGCCATGAAACTGGTTTTGATGTTTTTATTCCACCCGCCTCCCTATATTACTAGAAACAGTATATGTCTTGGTCAGGTTTATGTCAGGTCAGGTTATGACAGTATATGTCAGGTTTTGATACAATTTTTTTACTGTTTTTTCTCTCGCTTAGTTGTAACTCTTCTAATTTTCTTACTTTATTTTTTAAAAGTTCTGAAGTTCGTCATTACGAAATACTCTTAAAATACTTTTTGTGACGCACGAAACATTAGGATACAATTAACGTGAACCTTCGTTCAAAGCTGTTTTGGAACCTACTAGTGATGTACAATAGAAAAATCAAAGTAAGCGGCAAAAAATTCAAAATTGAGAATTTTATGTATTTAACATTTTTGTATGATAAGCTAGTTATTTCAAAGAGAATTTTAAAAAAAATAATAACTTTTTATATCAGTTTTTTTTAATTCTAATTTAGAGTTTATAGAGTTAACACTACAAAAGAAATAGTTGTCAAGCTACTTTTCTCGGAATCTATTGTGAAACATTGACGTTGTTTTCTTTAGTTGCACGGAAAATAGCGCTTGATCAAAGTTATTACTTTTTTCTACATTCAAGGATTAATTTACAATCCCTAAAATATTCATAGTCGCAATTTCATCTTCTTTTTTAAAATAATAATAATGCCTAAGCTGTAAGTTGTAGGAAAAAAAACCCCGATCTGTTTGAAAATTTTCTAATCTTTGATAGTGATGGATAATTCATTATTATTTTTTAATACTATGAGCTTTCTTTAAAATATAATATCGTTCTCTTTAAACATAGTAATTAAACATGAAAGGAAAAGAACAGCGAACTAAAAGCTCCAATAAATAATAAATATAGGAAATTCTAATAAATATCGGAAGACAAACAATTTTGTCAAATTAAAAAAGATGCTATTTCTTTGCGCTCATTCAAAATTGAGAACATACACTTTTATCCGAATTTGAATGGCGAGTATATAATTTTTAATGGCATGATATTCAAAACCTTTCTAGTAAAAAAATAAATAAAATAAAAAAATTGGAAAAAAAAGTATGCGTATAACATTTTTATCAGAATAAAATATTTTTCTTCGCATAAATATATATCTTTATAAGAAATAATATATTTTATTTTGACTTACTAAAATATTTTTATCGGAATGTAGAATTTAATGATTTTTATGAGTCTTTTTTCGTTAAGAAAGAAATTCAATAATCAAAAATATGAATATAGTTCAGTAATGGTATTAATTTTTATCATATTACCATTAATGATATGCATTAAAGCTAAAAAAATTTTTAATGAAATAAACTGATAAGATAACATGATGATAACACTGATTTTGAGATAACATTATTTTGCAATTCGTTTAACATTATAAAATTTTTGACAAGAGGAGAGAAATGATCAATAAGTAGCGATTTACAGCCAATTCAGGCAAACATCTGAAGAGAAACGTCGCCAATGGCATAAGAACACTTCCTCGTTTCCTCCCTCTAGCCGCTGCAACGTCAACAGTTATGGGTGTCAACAGCGATCTTAGTGGAAAATCATGACGTTTTATTTAAATATCAATAAAGAAAAAAGCTTTCATTACCCTCACTACAATTGTTCGTTTATCATCATCATTAAGAAAAATAAAACACTCTAAATTCAGAACTTACTTACAATCCTTCTAAAATCGTGAATATTCTGAAAGCCCTGACTCCAATTTCATCAGCCGAGAGAGATGAGGAAAAAAAATATTTCTGTAATTCCTGGATCGAGGTATTCTTATCGGTTGTCGCCAGAATTGGCGCTATTATTTACAATCACTGGTGTGGTTTTATGATTAATCTAGGAAGTTAAAATAGAGTAAGTTAATATTATTTTTGTAGCTAACTTGAAGAAACATTTCCTTTAGCGCTTTCCTGTGAACTAATAAGCGTTTACGTACTTTCCATTCTAATCTAAGCCATTTGAGATTTTTTTTTAAACGTTGGAGAATTAAATATATTTTCGANAAGTGTTTAAGGTTTAATTTTTTAGTATTTAAAAACTCACTCCAATGCTGCATTACTTGGGCTCATAAAATTTTCAAAAACTGAGAATAAGGTAGAGATTTTGATAATTTTCATCTAGGTGGAAATATGTAATTAAATTGGCGATTTTTTAAAAAAGTTTAATAACTTTTAAAATATTTAGGCTATTTGCCTGTTCTAAAGCCCAGATAATTCTTCCCAGCAAGATTATATTGATATATATATATATATAGTGTAAAAGAAATATATTTAATTATAATAAAATATATACATCACTTCTTACGAAAAAGTTATAATGTAAATACTGAATACAAAGAAATTAAAAAAATAAAAATACAAAGTTAAAAATGCAAAATATTTTTAATAAGCAAAAAGAAAAACTTTCTTAAAGAGAAGAAGAAAAATTATTAAAAATAATTTTAAAAAAAAACTTATGATTTTAAAAAAAAGGTTAAAAAAACCGTAAAACAACGTAAAGAAAAGATATAATCTCGTCATCTGCTCACACAATTATATCCACAAATAAATTTCTAATATTGAATTAATATAGCCAAAGCAAAATATATCAATACAATAGTGTGAGTAACTATTGTATTGATATATAATGCAATGTGTTAGTATTGTATTGAGTAACTATTGTATTGATATACAATACAATGTGTTAGTATTGTATTGAGTAACTATTGCATTGATATATAATACAATGTGTTAGTATTGTATTGAGTATATAACTATTGTATTAGCATTATTGTATTGAAAAAACTGTTAATTGCACTGGACAATTCAAATTAAATTATTAAAATTGTTTTATAAAGACCACAATTTATTTAGAACTTTACTTAATAAATTAATTGATTCTGTATAAAAGTACTTACATCCAAACTATTCCATCGAGTGGCTTTAGGAATAGCTTATTATAATTAGTTCCTATCTTAAAAATTAAATCAGTGCGAAATCTATATAAACTAGTGGTTTAAATTTTTTTAAAAATGAAATTCAAGGAATGACTGAGAAAAATGGTTACTAATTTAATATGATTTAAATTTATCAGTCTTCTTTAAAAAAAAACTTTTTATAATTTTAATTATTTATGTAAAACCAAAAAATCTGATTGGTACAGGAAAAAACCTTATTGACTAAGTGGGAATTAAAATAAATCATTTTCATTGGAAAGTTAAAATCATTTCTTGTGTCAATAAGTTTACATATAATCGTATTTTCTTTTTCGTATTTTCTTTCTACCTTCATTAATTTTAAGAGTTAAATCTAGAAAACTTGCTGAAGAAATTGAAATATTAATTTTATTAAGAATTAATTCACTTGGATAAATTGGTTTAGCTAAAATATCAAAATCGTTAAAATTAATAGCCAAAAGATCATCTATAAATCTGAGAAAGAAGGAATCTGTAGGAATTTGTTTTTGCTATTTTATCATAAAATGCGTGTACAGAAAAACAATTTAAAGAATATTTTAATAATAAGATATAAATTAATTAAAGCTTTAATTTTTTTACCAAAGTGGGATTAAAAGTTTTTAAAAATAACGATTTTTTTTATTTATTTTATGTAAAAATATCAATTTGTCTATATTTTCGTATTTTTTTCAATGTTATAAACATCATTTGTTTTTGGATGTAAATTTAAATATTTTTTCTTATTACGTGTTAAAAAAATATATGAATGATTCTTTAGGAAAGGTGAAACTCAAGAATGGTTGAACAAAACTTATAAAGTATTTTTTAAATGCTAATTATTAACAAAATTAATCTACATATATAATCTTGACTATCATATCTTTATACATATTTGGGAATAGAACCTGGAAGTAAGCAATTTCAGCCATTAAATATAATTTATTTTGTTTTTTAAGACAATGTCTTTTTAAGTTATGCTAATATCGACTGATTAGAAATTTTTATTTTCAGTAAAGAATTACAGAAGTTGATTCAATTAATATAGACATTTATATTGATATCAGGGATGGCAAACATAATTTTTTTTATTTCAATAATTTTTTTTTATTGAAATCAGATTATATTAATTTTTTACATTTAACCATCAAAGCCGTCATAGTAAATATTATTTTCAAACACTTTCACAATAAAACTATTCTATATTTCTAACTTAAACTGGTTAAAATTATTATAGAATTATAACAAGTTAATCACAAATACCAACAGCTCCCATGATTAATAAAATCATTGTTACTTCTAGTCAAATACTCCCTCAAATTTGTTAAGACACAGATCAAATTCAATAGTTGCAGTCCCGGGTCGAAATGTTAGAATCTTATAGTCAGACGCACTATAAGATTCTATGTAAAATCTTAATTATCAGGTCATATTATACAGCTTTATTATTTTTACGCGACTGAAACCGGTTTGTACTTGTCTACATTCGTGTATAAATTGGTTAACATTGTAAAATAAATACTAATAGGAAGTGTATAAAAAATCTTTCTCGCGGTTCGTAAAGGGAAAATTATAAAATGTTAATTAACGTGCATAACTTGAAGCCAAAAATAGATTAAAAGACAGGATGTAAGTATTAAAGTATGAGAAAGAGCNTATATATATATATATCAAAGTCATGAAGATAAATCATTGTTATCTAAAGTATACCTCTTACAAGCTTTTTGAAAACTTATCTTGTATAGCTTTAATTGGTTTAAAATTGAAAGAGCAATAGAAAAATATTCATGGAGGAAAAAAGCATTTATTGTTTCAGAGGCAAAAAGAAAAAGAAGAAGAGTTTTCTTACATCTGACTTTATTTAGAAATATCAATCTGTGCAGAGGATTGAATATACATACGGAGGATCAAGTACAAAACAGGAACAAAAATTGCATAATAAGCTGCGAAATGATTAGTATCAATTAAATATACCTTAAATAGTCTATAATATTAAGTGTTATAAAACGTAGAGTGTACTAGATAAGAAATTATCTTCCAGCAAAATAGCATCGTGAGTTATAACTTTCAAAATCCCGAGTTCATTTTATTCTCCATCAAGAGTTTTTATTTTTCATTCAGTTGCATCAGAATGACACTGTATGTTATAAGCGTAGCTGTTGCAGTCATTAACAAATGCCGCTGAATATCAAACATGTTCCAACCTGTCAAACGACTGTTTTTCTCCATTTCCATATAATCCAAAAAGTCCAGCTCGCGTCCACGAATCGTTAATTGCTTCCTGTAGCGAAGAGCCGTTTCCACGTTTCGCATGCAGCTTTTTTGAAGACAATCAACACTAAAAACGATACAAAGAAACCAGACGGATAGTTGCAAGCATACGATTATGAAAACCATATTGAGGTCATCATGTTTTGCAGAACGAGTGACGAGCAGAACGGTGGTGAAAACATCGATGGTGATTTTGCAGAAAATGACTAGAATGGGAAAGGACATGAGGCGCTCGAGGATTTGTACGGCTTGAATTTGCTGTTCACATTGCAGCCATGACTGGTCAGCCCTCGACATTTTCCAACGTTCAACAATCGAAAGGCAGCAGAGGCAGTACAGGGCAGCTGTCACGAAGAACAAAAAGTAAGCAGTGTAACTCGTCGCAGCAGATGCCACGAAATTTATTATCCAACCGTGTGGAACACCAGACAGAACAGAAAGTGTTTCGCACGAGGAATCGTCGAAATTCTTATAAAAAGTGTATTTCACCAAATCTTGTAAGACATGAGCAAAAGCGGGGCACAAAAATATGCTCGCAGTAATCGTCCACCCTATGGAACGCCTCTCCATCTTCTTTAACTCAACATTAGTCAATGACTTAATGAAAGCGTAAATTTTATTTCGCTGTAGATATAAGGACCACCATATAAACTGAACCAGGATGTCTGACATCAGCATTATAAAATACAGGCTTCCGGATATTTGTTTAGTTGTTAAACAAATGATTATTTTTGTACCCGATAGTAGCCTTACAGAATGAAAAACAGCAGCCACCAGAAATCGAAGGGGGCAACTAGATTTTATTTTAATGCCGATGAGTAAAAATAGATAACAAACTAATTTATGCGTTGGTCCTTTAAAATCTCCGTTTTGTCTGCACATTTTTCTAAAATTTTATTCCTTTTTACTGAAATATTGCGTATCTTATCAATCGTAACAGAAAATAAGCGTCGTGGTTTATTAGGTATAGATATTTCTAAGAGCAAATTGTAAATTTGTCTATTATGTCCAAGAAGTCAATGCTGCAAAAAACAATCAGTAAGAAATTCAACCAAATTCGCGTGACGTAATCAGTTTTGTAGAAAAGGTGAAGTTAATCCGTTGACTTATTTTTTGTAACTCAAAGCAGAAAAAATAATCTCCCTTTCATACTATTAAAATCTGCTGTGTTATTCTTTTCCTTTCTTTTTTATTCTGAAACTATGAAATATGCGCTATGCTTCTAAATATGTCCGATGATTAAGATCAAAGATCTGAATAGACTTTGTTTAAGGTAAGCAATAAAGAATTAAAGCTTTTTGAGAGGTTTTTTAGAAGTTTAGAACTAATAGAGATACATTAAAAAATATAATTAGCTCTTTCGTCAAACAATAAGGTGGCTTACTATCAATGCGAAGAAACAGAGACCTTTTTTCAGCGAGCTAGAACTCTTCAAAGATAATAGGAATAAAACTGAAAAATATATTTCACTCCTCCATCGTAGAACAGGGTATCACACAATTTGGAATAATGCTTAAAAAGTGGTTCCATTTTTAAAACCTTTCTTACGATTAATTTTTTTTTCCAATCATTTTTATGGTATTAGGAATATTTGAATAAATGTTGACATACAAAACAATACTTATGTAAATATTTAGTCATAATATTTAACTCTTACAAAAAAGCTGATTTATTATTGATTAAAGTAAAGTTAAACAGGTTGTTAGCGAAGTCTTGGCTGAAAGGAAGGCATTACAAATAGGCTGTTTATCGTTTTGCGAGCATGATTCAGTCGATCGTATTATGGAACCGATTATTTATCAATCTTTCCTCAATAAATTTGTTAGTTAAATTACTTATATATGAATAACTGAAACTGTAGTAACAGTTCAAATGATCTAAATTTTTTGTCACCGTCTCAGTTCGGTCAAGTAATCGCTGAATTAAAAGTAAACATATTTATGTAAGCATTAAACTAATATTTCTTACTTTTACTATTTACATAACTTTTACCGACTCAAAAGTAGGTAAAAAATCAGGCCTAAACTATTGAACATATAATGACCAGATGTAGGAAATGAATTATTTTTGTATTAGTTATAGTTGTAAAAGTTATTGAATATCGTTAAAAATTATTATAAAATATTCCTTAGGGTATGATATGCTTCTTTGTAAGCATATAATGATATATTTCATAAATCTGTTGATTTTATATAGATAAATAATTTTATTTTAAACATAACTACTTTTTTTGTATTAAATGTAAACAGAAAATAAAGAACCTTTTTTTCTAATTTAATTTGATTTTTGTAGTGATAAAGTAGGCGGAGAAAAAAAATGTGCCCGTCTGAGTAAATTTTTCTGATAAAAAGCCATGAAATCGATAGCAATCGAAGATAGCAAAGTAAATCAAAAGAATAAATGTTTCAAATATTTGTGGAAGCCGCTTTATCGCATTAAATTATTCCAATAGATATGCCTTGAAGAAGACTATTGGATTTTCCCATTTATAGTTTTCTCTTTATATTATTTTATTTTATTTTATTATTTGTGTCTATATATATATATATATAAACACAAAGAAGAATTATAAAATAAAATAAAAATTGTTTTTGATGGGCTAACGTAAAGGTTTTCTTCAGGACGCCTTCCTTTACCATGGTAATTGTGATATTTCTAAATAAGGAATAAATATCCTATGATGAAAATTACACTTTATAATGCATCTATATCGCTGAAAAAGAAAGCAGAAAACAAACTTACCGACTTGAAAAAATGCCATAAGATAGATATACTAATCGAACAGTTAAAAAAAAATTCACTAAGAAGAAAACAATAAAAAAACAATGCTTATAGCTTAAATCGTTCAAAATAGCTTAAAAGTATATTTGGAAGAAAAAATATGAAGCAAATTATATTTCAGTGCTGCCATCTGGAAAATTTAAGTAACAAAACCATTAATAGGAATTAAAAAAAATTAATTAATAATAAAAAAGAAGAAGAAATTAAAATTTAAATGAAAATTAATTAAGAAATTAAGTTGCGAATAAACATTTAAATAGGTAATCGTTGTAGAGTTAACTGTTAAAAAACACTTTTCACGTGATACAGGAAACTTTCATTTTTAAAGAATATTCATTTTAACATCTTATGTGAGATTTTTATTCTGGACATAGCCAAAATGCGCATTTAAAAAAGTGGAGGTAGTATTTGGTTTCATTCTTCAAACTATTTCTATGAGTATCTTTCTTTATTCTTTCTTTTTTTTAAAAAAAAAAGGATAAACTGATTGGTGTTATCCATTTGCATAAATTACTTACTACAACTCCCAAAATTTGTCTTTTTAGAAAAGCTTTAAAAGTCAATAAGTCAATAGTCCTGAAGCAACCATTATATTCTTCATTATTTAAATACATAATGGACATAATAAGTGATACTTCTAAATTATAACTTTCTATTAGCTGCATAGTTTATTGAAATACTCATGTTTTTCAAATGTTTTTCTTCCTGTTCAGTTTATTTTATTTATTAATATATTTTAAACATCAAATAATAAATAACGTACATTAATTACTTTTATAAGAGAAAACTTCAAAATCAATTAGAGGACATAATGACAGCTATAATAACCAGTTATAAATTGTACTTTATAAAAATATGTTTAATTTCAATCTATGATTTTCTTCTATTAAAAAAAGTGATTTCAATCAACGATTTTTTTAAACAAATTGATTTGCTTTAAATTACAATTTTAATCATGATTTAAATCGAGTTATTGAATATATGGGTGATTCTCACGAAATGTGACAATTCACAGTCTCTTGCTGCAAGATCTAATACTGTACTATTAAAAGAACTTTTTTCAAAAATTTTAATAAATAGCATTGCTGTTAGTATTTTAAAATGACCTTGTACTAGCATTGGCTGTTTTGTATGTTTAAAAAATTTAATTGAATTTCAAAATGTCATTTTCCTGATATGTCCTAAACAATATTTCCAATAATAACTAGCTTCAGAACATCCCATAAATTTCTCAATATCTAATTTTTTTTATCTTATCCTATGTAAGCATTTCTAGAATATATGCGGAGGATATTATTTACAAAAAACTTTGCAAAAAATAATTTTTTCCGTCAAAAATTTGTTTGTCACAAGAAAATCTGTCATTTTCCTGGCTACTGTTATTTAGCCATTTATAACCAAAATAGATAGCACCAGCAATCAGTATCTTATGTTAATAGATTGATTAGAATACCATCCTATCTGAACATGCCTCATTGCATGAATAAAGTACCAACTTTCTGGTTCAAAACCTATTTTAAAAATTTTTTCAAGGTGAGTAGGTCTTTATGTCATCATTTTTCTGTCTTCTTGAAATCATTATAACATGAACTACATAGATTTTTCTGAGTTATTTCAAGAAATCCTGTTGTTTTCAGCGGAATGTAAACATCTTAGGACGAAATGTTAAATTAAAGTAAAGTTAAATGCTATAAAATGGCAAATTTCCATTATCTTGGCTTATTAATGCCAGGACATTGAAACAGTTACTAGAAATTTTTTAAACAGTTGAATGCAAAGAGAGAGAGAGAGAGCAAATATTAACCTAATACCAAGTTTATCTAAGATTGTAATATGCTTGAATGTAATCAAAGTTTTTTTTTTTAATTCAATGATTGATTATTATACATAATTTTATTCTGTACATATCAGCAACAAAAACATTTTTGATTCTTTCTACAGTGGATAAAAGAATTAATTTAAGCAATTTATGGTCCACCTAACTCAAAGGCTTAAGTTGAGTTACTTACTATTAGCTTAAAATAATTGTTTTTTTTTAACTTCTAAGCTAATATGTCATTTTCCTGCATTCAAAATTTGGTGAATTTCTATTTTATTATTTTCTTCAGCAAATGTCAATAAACTACACTGCTATCTGTAAGATATTGATAAATACTGTAATTTTGTATAATAAATATACAAAAAAAAATTTTAGATTATTTTGAAGACTTTAAATTTGAAGATATCTTTTGTTCCGAATTGTAATGTTTCAAAAGAATCGATCCTAATTTATATTTAGGGCAGCGAGAGGAAACTTAAGAATAATGTTTGGGTCGATAAAACAGATCAGATGCATATTATCATTCAACTATTTCTGCAGAAAATACGATATTTTCTCCCGACAGTAACACATTCTTTACTTGATTAAACTTATTGTGAATTTCAAAACCTAAAATAGTTGCTAAAATAAGAACATTTTACTTAGATTTTTCCTTTATCGATTACCACTCTTCAGTGATAGTTACAGCATGATCACTTGCATGCAGTGAACGTGTTAAATAACATTTTATAGATATCTGAATAAGAACAAGTACTCAGCTGTAATGTACCCAGCCATACGGTCTCGAAGTAATGGTTAGTGTATAAAAGAGAAAGCAAAAAATACTGATGTAGTTGCTACATTTGTGCTTGCTATTGAAGAATAGCATTTTTATTTTTTGCCGGGACAATTTAACAAAATACGCATTTTGAGATGAGTTCACTATCTCAAATACACATTTTTAGTTCGACCCATTTCTGAAATACTCATTTTGAGCTTAGCTAAGTCCATATTCTTAAATGCACATTTTGAGCTAAGTCCATCTTTTAAGCGCGCATTTTGAGCTTGGTTCATTTTCATTTTGAGCTAGGTTCATTTTCTTAAAAGCGCATTTCGAGATAGGTCTATTTTGTTAAATACGCAGTTTTGTGCTCAGTCCATTCTCTTAAATATGCGTTTTGAACTATATCAAATTTCTAAGATACGCATTTTAAGATTTATCTATTTTTTTGAACACGTATTTTGATCTGAATTCAGAACATAGTTTACAGTTGATCTGTTGAGCAAACCGTGAGCATTTGTTGAGCATAAAATGGAATTGTATTTGGTAAAAAGATGTTATAAGTTAGGCTGCCAAAAAAGTGTTCTCATACATACGGTGACAGAATTTTAAAATTTTTGATATCTACTTATTTCTTATTGATTCATATTTATATAATTAAACAAAAACTAAATCGAATGAACAATAATATTTAGATTTGAGTTGATTTGATAATGAAATGACATTTTTGGTCTAAATAGTGGCAAGCGCTAGACAGATACAAAAAGAGCAAAATGCAGCATGCAATTCCCTGTGTTTTCTACCACCTTTTCGCTGTTCCTTAGATTAATTGCTTCGGTAGACATGAATCTATGATAATATGAACATTAATTAAATAATCTTTTCCAATATCTTTGCTTGGTATCACTGTTTTTCACGTGATAAACAGCATTACGAATCCATAATTTTTTGTTTTGTAATCTGAGAACTACTAGTTGTTCCGTTAGAAAAAAGAAGGTTTTGCCATTTCAAAATGCTATTCTAACGGAAACTCCACGAATGCGAACGGGATAATCGTTTTCATTATTGAGTGCATTTCTCCTTACACCTTTCTACAAAATTTAATTCCGTTTTTTCCAGAGATGATGCCATCTGAAGTTTGATGCAGATATTGTTGATGTGCCATAATTCATTGGATGGTTTATCAACTGACTTCATATAATTGGGAACAGACGTCGCCTATATCTTATAAGAAATGTCACTTAAATGAAGCAATATTGAAAAATTGTAAATATTTGATAACTTTTTAAGTAAAAACTGATTAATTAAAATATATTTCTTAATAATATTAAGTTGCTCTGTTATGGCTTATTTATGAGGAGTGCAAAAAATTTAACACCATTTTATGACGAAATCGAATGAAAAGTTTTGAAAAAATATTAATTTTATTCTTTAAAACACGCCTATGGAAATGATTGAGAATAAAATTACTTTTACTTTTCCTCTTAAATTTTATCTCTCTAAAAATCAGTGTCATCTAATGATTGATATTCTTGGCAGAAATTTATCCATGAAACTTTTGTCTCTATCAGTTCGATTCAATCATGAAAAGCAAGAAAAAGGATAAAATTGATAAGACTTTATCGGCGATGAAACAATGAATGCATACCCGTGCAATCTAATTGCAAATTTGTGAGTTTTTCTTGCATGGAATGAGCTATTCGCCTGTAACACAAAACTATTGCTGATTTATTACAAAAAACCAGTGTTACATCAAAGACAGAAAGAGCTATACGCAACTTTTTTCCTACCTACTGTGTAATATGTGCACAATTGATATCAAAATAATTGTTTTTAACTGTCATAGATTTAAAGATAGTACTCAATCTGCTTTTGATGACAGATAAGATTCTGCCTTTGTTGCATAACAATTATTTTAACGCTACACATGTTAAGCATGTAAATGCCAAATTATGCTGAAAATTTCATCGAATAACATATAAGAGACACCGATTATTTCCCGAGGATTATACAGCTGCTGAAAATACAGCAGACCAACACTCAGAGATAAATATTTAATTGAATATTGTAAATATTGCTTATAATACTAGAAAGATTTTAGTGAGTTTTAGTTTTATTTATGATAGGAAAATTTTATAAAAAATATTAAATATTTGATGGTATGGATTAATTTTGCAGTTTTAATGAATATTCGAGGGGGTTGTTGGTTATCTCATCTCCTTCTAAGAAAAGAACATAAGTCAAACATTCAAAAAATGGTATAACTAGGTAATTGTCCTAGAGGTGTAACGTGTACAAAGGTCGAAAAATATATGCTGAATATATAAACTAAAAACATTTTCAAAAAAAATTAAAGTCATTTTAAATGAATTTAAACTATTTAACTACAAAAAAATTAAATTTTTTGTATGTTTGGGAAAGAAAACAGATTTGAATGAAAGTATGTATAGTTTGAGAAACTTGCATGAAAAACTGTAAATGAAATGAAATTTCACAACAATTAATCCGTTGGTTTGTTAAATATCGTGACGCAGCTGTTTTGGAAAACGTGGTTTCGTGATATGTTATATTTATTATAACGATTTGACGATTTGTAATGCCATAATAAGCACTACATATTTCCTAGCTTTTAAAGTTTCTTTAATGTCTTGAATTAATTTTTTTGTGAGTCTTAATCAAATTTTAATTAAATTAAACCAATTATTTAATTTTTATTACATTAATATAGAAAGTTAATAAAAATATTTTATTCTTTTCTTAACAATCAATGTAACGGCTGACTTTTTATTTCAATGCAATTGTAAAACTCATTAACTCACTGTCGCGACAAAGTAGGAAACGAAATCTATTTATAACCTATGATTCTTTATTTCTCTTACCACAAATATGTTTCAGTTAGAGGGTTATATTAACTCTCACAATCTTTTTGACAATTCGCTTTCGCCAAATTATTTTCAAATTTAATATTGGTTAAGGGGGCTGGTTTTCCTTTTGGCTATGTTATCTTTCAATAAATCACCAACCATGGATCTCTTCCCATGCTCCTAACTGTCCTTTGGGAACAATTTACTTAACTTTTAATTTCGAATTCTAGGTGATGGGACTGGGGGGCTTCGGCCACTCAGACCCAACCATTGTATTTTTATCTTTACGGAATTCTTGATTTTAAGAGAATGATTCTCTCGATCCATTTCAGAGACTTCCTTTCTTTATTTCATTATTTCTAATTATGGCCATATTCTCTAAATAAAAAAAAACAATCTTTCTCAAATAAATTTATTTATTTTTCTAGAATCCCTCCTTTATAACTAAATTCATATATATCTCACACGGTCAAGAATTATACTGAAATGCTACAAAGAAATGTGACATCCACTCTACAGTAAAAAATTTGAACTAAGCTGATAAGAAATTTTTTATAATGCCATTTATAGAATCTTTTTAAAGCGTATGATAACCCTTAATATCAATAATAGAAGTTTCAATTATGGCTTTTTTTAAAAAAATTTGCTTTCTTTTCAACTCGTGGAGAGATGAGGTAAGAGGCGCATCTCAATGTGCTTGTGATATCCGAGTGGATGCGTATTAAAAAGTACTAATGCAATATTTAATATTAGAATACCGTATTGAGATCACGTCTGTGTGATCCTTTAACTGAGTCAGAAGTTCTTGTTTTATCAATTATAGTATGGGCCGTGAGAGGAGAATTAGGTGATCACATAAATGCGTTAATTGTAGAGAAAAATGACCCTTTAAATCCCAAATAATGTTCCACGAAATCCTACGGTACTGTGGAAGATTTAAAAGGGTTCCGTAAGTTAGTACATTCAATAAACAGTAAGGAATTTTTGAAACCTCAGATTATATTTATAACCAACGTATAATTCATAAATTATATAATCTTTCGGTTGACTTTACGAAAATATTTGAGTTAAAATGCTAATGAAATGACGTTTTTTTGAAAGAAAATATAATATTTCTAAATACATAAAATGGATTATGAAACGAGCAAGCAATTATAAAATATTGCATTAGTATTTCCCATTACGTTTTACAAATCAAAATGAAATAACTAAATTGTTTAATAAAAAAAATATGCTTCCCTAACAACAGTTTTCAATGTTTATAGCAGTTATTTTACAAAAATTTGTCTTATTTTAATCATTTTCAGCTTATGTACCAAAACAATATTCATAACTAAACTAGATGTAGCAAAAGGAATTGCAAGGAAGACATACGTACGTAGACATAACATTATTAGCAATAAAGCAATTAAAAATCTTCATACATCTAATGAAATAATTTAAAAATAGTCTTCCATAGGTTACAACGGTAGCAATTACCTTAATAAACGTTATTTTTTACTTTATTTTAAAATCGTGTTTGAACAGCAGATCCAAATTAGGGTTTACGACTACCGATGTTCAACTCTGTATCCTTGTAATTTGGAACCCAATGAAGAAGACAAGGATCAAGTACTGGGAGAAATTTGTCTTCGTGGAGGAATTTTTGGATGCAACTAACCCGCTTACCCTCCCATAATTTGCCTGACCACGAAAAACCACGAAATTCTAACATGGTTAGTCTGACGGCAAGAGGACTCCTGACCCGTCTACCACTAAGGATATTTTTCGTTAGCACTGTCGTAAGTGCGAGCTGCTTGCGCAATTCGAATCGACCAGCCATCACTGGGATTCGAACCCCTTTCATGTTATTGGGAGGCGAGCGCTCTATCCCCTAAGCGACTAATAAATGTTATTTATGAAATCGGGATTCCGATGAAAAAAGGTTGATTATTTAAAGTTTCGTAGCCGAAAAATTGCAAACCGGTACCTTCTAAAATATGCCAGTGTAAACTTCATTTTACTTATCAATTTTTCCTTGTACAAAGCGCAAAAAAAAACTTACCACCTTGAATATCTTATGATTTAATGATCTAGGTAGGTCAGTATAGTATATTCATTTTAGATTATGATCTAGTATGGATTATGATCTATAGATCTTCACGTTCAATCTTAATGGTTCGAGGGGTTGACTTCAAAATGCCAAGTGCAGACGATATTTTAAGTTATGAAATCGGACACAAGAAGGATATTTTCACTGAAAAAACATAACTTTTCGTCAACGGTTTCAGATATCTGATCCCCAAAATATCGGGGATAGTCGCAATAAAATTCATTCCTCAAAAGATAATCAGATTTTTGCAAATATATATATATCTATATATTTTTTAATTTTAGTCAGCATTCATCGAAAAAATGTTAAATTGTAAGGTATAAAAGTTTTTGCATCATACTAAAGTTTTTAATTTCACAGGCAAAATGCAAAAATTGAGCAAAATAGGTCCAATAGTTCCTGAGAAATTGAATTTTTAAATTGTCGAATGTGTAAGACTCTTTTTCTCAGGAACTATTCAACCGATTTCGGTCGAATTTTGTATTTTGCCATCTAAAATTACGTTATTTAAGATGATTTAAAAAATTGTCTTCAATTCAAAACTTTTTCGACTATTGTTTAATAAAATAACAAAAAAATGATAAATATTTACTAAAATTTACTTTTCTAGTCGAATTATATTTGGACAAACGAGTTCTATAATTACGAGCAAAAAGTTTTCAATTCGCTTAAAAATTTCTCGTGATGTAGTTGAATACTCAGAAAATCAAATTTACATTATATGGTCCAAACTTTGGACCCCTCTCCTGACTAAAAAATTTTGACCCTATTTCCGAGATTGCGACTACCCCCTATATATTGGGGGTCAGAAATCTAAATCCATCGAAAAAATGGTATTTTTCTTCAGAAAATGTACGTTTTTGTGTCTGATTTCATAACTTAAATTATCGTCTCCACTTATTGATTAGCATATTTGAGATCACCCCCTCCAACCATTAACCTAGAATGTGAAGATCCGATTATTAGATCAAAAGACATTAAGTTTGCTTCGTTTACTTATTTGCGTACTGTACATTTCATGCTGCAGTTAAAAAAATCTTATAGATATTTTTATTGATATAGATTAAAACTCGATAAAATACCAAATATATTTTCATAACGTTTTATTGTTTAAAAGTTAGCAGTTAAAAGATTCTCATCTTCGTTGTTTTAAAATAAAATCACAAACTAATTCGGCAAACATGTCTGGATATTCTATGTGCAAGGGATAGTCAACTCCTTCTTTTATAGCTTTATAAAGAGCTCTTGGAAATAGCTTCAAAAATTCGACTCTTTCATCTAACCTAAAACATATAATAGCACAATGAATGTTTTTATCGCATGTAAAATAAATCATTGTTGTTTTAAAAAAATAAATCGTTGCACTAAAATTATTGTTAGTTTTAAGATACATAATATTTCAAAAATATTTCTAAATAGCACTTAGGATAGATTTACATATTTTTTTTTTTTAATTTGATAACTTCGAGAGAGAAATTCTGCAAAGAAATATTTCGCCCAATTAGAGAAAAGGATAGATGGATAATTTAATCTAACCGTGAATTCTATGGAGAATACAAATAATCTAATATACCATCAAAGTTTCTCTCATCAGATGGATTGGGTATATTTTTCTGATGCAACAACTCAAACCCTGTTAGAATGGTCACCTTTGCATTTAATAAAACCTTTAAAACCACGCCTGCACAATTACTGACACCCAATAACGAGAATTGCAACAGTAGTGGTAAGTTATGCAGAATTTAGTTAGATAATTTAGATCTCATTGATTAAAAAAAAACTCACACATTATTTGAAGAATTTGTCCCATATATCATCAGGACCGGACCTTTAAACACCCCACTCTTCTTCCATGGTTCGCAAGGCATGTTCTCCGCTATGGATTTCAAATTAAGGTTCCATTCGAATCCACCCTTATCCTTATTAGGCTTGAGAGGTAAATCACTTCCGTCCCAAATTCTAGGCTTGTTTTGCCGTTTCTTAATCGTATAGTAATAGTGTCTGACGACCATACAGGAAACGGCCGTCCTCTTCGCCTCATTTAAACCTTTATTGAATGAGATGAATTCTAGTATTTCATCAAACTTTTCCACCGATTTTTTAAGCTGCTCTCTGTTTTTCGAATGACTGTTGAGAGATGTGTCTTCTGTTATGAGTGAATGTATTCTTTCAGGCTAGAAAATAAGAGGAAAGTTAATAACAAGCAAAGAAAGTAATATGAGAGAAGGTCAAATGAAAACAAATCGCTTTTGCAGTATAGAGCGAAATTCGAAAATTTTGCTAGCAGGCAATTAACAGCTGCAGTATTTTTAACAGTAGACATTTTTGAAACACGTGACTATTTTTTCAAGAATTAAACATTTTCACCATTAAAAAACTTTTGTTATTAATAACATAGGGCATTAATTTTGAAGCATTTCGTAAAATATGATATACACGGGGATCAACTTTTATTTTTTTATTTCAAATAATACTTATTACCAAAATTAAGTAAGCATCATGAACGTCAATAATAGCTATTCAATTTTTAATGACTCTCGAAAAGAATTTGTACTATTCCTTCTATAATTTTGCTTTTAAGAACATAGTTCATTTTTTTTAATGTTAACTGATACTTATTATTACCAAAATTAATGAAGCATCATTGGTGTTAATAATAGTATGACGATTTTTCACGCATTTGCTAAAATTACTTTTCCTCCAAAAATTTTGCTTCTTAGTAAGTAGTTTTTAATTTCAATTAGCTCCTATTACCAAAATTAATTAATCATCATTTCCGGCAATAAGATTGGCGTTGAGATGGTGATTTTTTTACGTTTCTCCTAAATGATTCAGTTCTATTTCAGTATTAATTTGGCTTATCAGTCGATAACTAATTTTTTTAATTTCATTTACCTTGCATTTTAAATTGCTTAGTTTAACAAATGCACGTTTTAAAAGCGTAACTACAAACAAAATAAACACATGGTTTCAGATAAATTCAGGAATACTAATTTAGTGACGTAGTCCGCCAATGCTATCACGTTCTCGTTGATCGAGTTATTTTGACAAATTTTATCCATAAAATATTTGATAAAATGAAGGAATCGTCTGCAATTCAATTTTTATCAATGGCAAGCGTTAAAACAATAAGAAAGCTTTATTCGTTTATCGGCCAGCTGGAACAGTTCGTAATTCAATGTTTCAATTTTGACAGTAATCTTCCCCATGGTTGGAACTCCCAGGGTGCTTTTGGATAAGTAATAATAACAATTTTAATAGTATTTAGTTTAATACTTTTGGATCAGTAGTGTTCTTTTTGTAACAAGGCTTCCTGCTGTATTTTCATATGAAAAGTTAAACGAACATAATACATTGGATAGTGGGAAACATAATGAAATTTTTCAAGGAAATGAAGTTTTATTGTACGTAAATCTAATTTCACTTGTAAAATATTATTTTAAATTGCAAATATTTTCAAAACCTATCCATTTGAGTGAAGAGTTAGACCGTTTCAGTGATCTGCTTGAGATGAGGCATTCTTTGCTGCAATCGTTGAGAACAAACACAAGATTCGGACGGTAAAAAAGATTTGAGGTCTGAGAGTGGACACATGAACGTAAATTACTTTTCCCTTATGTCTACAATTTCAGAAAAAAAAACGGTTCAGCGTTGAACTAGAATAATAATGCATTGAAATATGAAATCGGGGGAAAATATTGTAACTCAAAAAAATGAGCTGAATTGAAGACTGTTTCTATTCAAGTTGTTGTTACTTATTCTACTTGGCCCAGAAGGCTAGACCAAACCCAGAAGACCGTTCACCGAGAGAAAATCATATACCATTGCCGGACCCTCCAAGATAAAATTCTTCTCTAGCCCCATACAGGACAGCAAATGATCAGGTGTAGCCTGGTGTACATTACATTTTAGGCATGCAGGGAAAGTCTTTTGACCCTGAACAAATGTTAGTCCGCTGGTATGACCACTGATTAGTCTTATGATAGCTGTCTACAGTTTTCTATCACCTTTTAGCTCCAGAGCAGCCCCAGGACTAGCAGCCCAGGAGCAGCACCAGGATACCAATCATGACTGGGTGGAATCCTCCAAGTGCTGTTATTTAATTTTGTGGTGTTTTAGAGGAATGAATAGGTTTTTCAATGATTGAAATATTTAATAATAAAATGAATTTGCATATATGGTGAAATAGGAACAGTTTATGAAAAATATGAAATGCTTAGGAAAATATGAGCCGTCTGCCCCGTTTGCACAAACATCAGCCCCGGCTGGCATATGAAGTTAATTCGTTCAACAACAAACGAAGACTGTTTCTTTTCCATTAAAAAGGAATGGTGGTGGGGCAGGGAAGTTGTGGCGCTGGAAATAATGGAGGCAGAAGAAGGGAGGAGAGGGGGATGAGAGACAGCTCTTTTCCTCATCCTGCATTGTCGGTCTTTACTTCTGAATAGATTCCATTGTATGTTAGAAGGCCACTACTATCTATTGGATCATTAGCACCCTCCTTGGCTAGTTCATCGGCCAGATCATTAAAGCAAAGGTTTACGGGGGAGGGGATCCACTGTAGATGTATGTCATTGAGAGAAGAGTAAGTCTTCAAATTGTTAATGATATTCAGACCAATACTGTCACCGATGTTTCGCCAATTGCTCAGATATTGTATTGAGCTCTTACTATCCGTGAAAATCTAAATATTCTCTGTACTCTCAATGGAAATCATGTGTTCCAGAGCCGCGTTTATGGCGATTAGTTCTGATCTAAAAACTGAACAATGGTTTGGATTACGCCTTTTAATTTTTGTAATGACATCTTGGTTTTTATGACAACACCACTACCAGTGTCGCCATTATCAAATTTACTTCCATCCGTTAAAATATGTACTGCTTCAGTTGGGTTGTTGTGGATTGTCTCCAATACCAACTGTCTAAGAAGTGCTGAATGCTGATTTTTCTTACTACTGGAAGCCAAAAGTTCCTCGGGAAAGAAGACCCTCGGAAGATCTTTCAATGGGTTCATATTATGTTCTATTGAGCAGTGTTCTTTGTCAGGGAACAGCAAATTAAATTTACCTGCCCTGCAAAAGGGACTGTCTCTTTTTAATCTCTGAACATCTGTCCAATTCATTAAATAGATAGAAGTGCGATGTTGGTGTCCATAGCTGTATAGCTTGCTGTAATATTTTGCGGTTCTAGAAGTCCATCTCATAATCAATGGTTGTAGGTTAGCCTCGTATAAGACAATCTCACTAGGACTACAATTACGTAAGCCCCTAAGAATCCGTGCAGCACTCAGCTGTATCCTTTCATGCTTTCTTATATTACTAGCAGAAGCTGGTAGTAAAATCTGGAATCCATTTTCCAGTATTGGTCTGATGAAGGAAGTGTAAGTTGTCCTTAGGGTATTGGCATCTGCTCCCCAGTCTTACTAGAAATATATTTCAAACTGTTGAGTCTCTGTCTTGCCCTCTCCACCAGATTGGCTATATGTCTGTTGCAGGTAATCTCAGGGTCAAGTGTAAAACCCAGATATTTTGGATAATTTTCATACTTAAGAACATAACCATCTAAAACAATCTTAGGTTGGTAATTATAGAGATGTCTGTTTGGGGTAAGGAAACTCACTACCGATTTCTTTGGCACCCCCTCCCCCCAGTCTTATTATGCTGCCTCATCGTGGTGGGGTTGGTGATCCAGGGTGGAATGGATGAAGTACGTTTAATACTCCTGGTAGGGTCACCCAAGGCGTGAAGGCCATTCCACTATACCCAACTAAAGCATAAAGGCAACGGTCAGTCTTCTTCCATCGGGCGTCTACAATACTAGTACCAATAGAAGCTGCACACTTCTCCTTCACCATGAATCGTTCTGTTCAAGTTGAACCATTGATCAAGAGCAATCGCGTATTTGTGCTTGGAAACTAAGCGTGTTAAAGCTCCTGACGGGCATGCACTTTCTACATCTCCCACAAGGCAACGTGATAGAAAATCATCCGATCATCGTCATCGTTGGCATTAGAGACAGCCTAAAGTTGTATAAACACACTCAAACTTTGAGTATGTATAAAAAAATTCAAACAAAGTTTTTTTTTTTTAACTAGGGGGCTAAGCCCCCTGTTCACTGACGCTCGCCAACTTCGATGATTGCTTCGCATTAATTGCGATTTCTTGGCATGAAACAGTTGAAATTATGACTAAAATATATGTACTAAAAAGAACACTTGTGTCTCCACTTCCCATGTCAAAATATTTTGCTTCCTAATTTATACAATTAAGATCTATTATTGAGCAGAAATCATTTTTCTAACTAATGATTATTTGACATAGCATTTAAAATTAAAAGTAGATTGTTATAACAAATTTAGTGAGTTCATAACTGTAATTTAATATTTTTCCTTACCGGACGGACGGATATATTTTAAATACAATTTTTGCATTCATCTCTTCGTGCATGAAGCTAAAAGTTAAGTTCTAAATCATTCAAATAATCTTGTGGGGGAGAGTAGTTACAAACCATGTCAACCGTCATCTATGAAAAGGTACTCCATGATAGAATCAAGTTAGCATGCTTTATATACTAGTGAATGATGTTAAACTTTTGTAGTGGTAGTTACGCCACAGTACTCCCCCACCAGAATTTTATCAGAGATATAATTCGATGAACAGATCTCACTAGTTGCTGTACTTGTGAAAGACCGGGAGAGAGTCACCGGATTTTTTGAGTGCTGAATGTGAGAGGTGTATCACGTCCGGGTCACCAATCTGTGGTGATTAGGTTAAATATATTAAATAAATTAATTCAATAAAAATTAACTATCAACACAGTTTAATAATAATAAAACATAAAAGAAATTATATTAAGTTACAAGTAGAAAGACGAATAGGATTAGCGACAGCAGCATTTCAAAAATGGTGTAAGTTCATCAGTCAGCAAGATGGAATGAATGTTAGACAATTGACCTGTTGCCATTTCTTGAAACTAAGGTTTTAACTCAGAGATGTTGCCATCTTATAGAAAAGTCATTTCCTTGAGGGGAAAGTTTTGTACTGCCACCTGGCGAGCAAAGTTCATCGCCATCTGGTGAGAAGGTGGTTCACCACAG
>NC_092209.1:2903251-2928934 GCF_043381705.1 Parasteatoda tepidariorum
CCTGTCTCAAAAAAAAGGTGTATGTCTCAATATTTGTGTCTTACTATATATATATATATTTTTATATATATACATATTTTTATATATTTTACACATAGAGAATTTAAATTTAAATGTGAAAACAAAAACGAAGTGATATTGTTTTAATAATTCGATTGGCTTTAAATCTTTAAAAAAATTTCGCAATGCCCGAGCAGGTGATTTTTATTTACTGCGTAAATTTACTTTAAAATAAATTTTGATCTTTATCATCATATGTATTAACTCACATAGTGTTTTAACTCATGTAATGTTCATTTATTGTATTTACTCATCATATGTGCTCTAATGAGAACGGTTAACTTGGTTGTAAGTGAATGTTGGTTGAAATTTTGTTGTAATGAATAGCTACATTTATTTAGACACTTTCATCACAACACATTCAAAAAAGATGTTTGGGCTCGAAAAACCTTCATCCGGTCATGTATTGTTTAGACTAACATGCTTGAAATGGCATGTGAAAAGCTTAAAATTTTTGAGTTCTAGTTTGTATCTAGCTTGTATCATGAGCAAAATAAATTCCAGGCGTTGTTATTTTTTGAACTAAGCAATTTTGAAAATATCAATTTTATTCACCATGAAATCTTTTATTCTTATTCTTTTCTAATAAAATAATTATTTTTAGAAAATAGTAAAAAAAAAAGTTGGAATAGTAAGGTAGGTAGGTACTTTATTTACGTCGCACAAGAGCTGCACAATGGGCTATAGAGGACGGTCGGGGAAACATCCCTGAGAATGATCCGAAGATATGCCATAGCATCTTTGACTAAATATAGTAAATTTGGGAAAAAATTTTACAAATACTGGACTGGAGAAAAGTGGGAAAAAAGGTTAGGAAGTATAGTTATTTTGAAAAAATATTACACAAATATTAGAGTGAAAATACAGAGGGAAAAATGTTAGAAAATATAGTTAATTTGAGAAAATATTGAACAAATATTGAAATTGAAAGAAATGTAAACCATCATTTGGCCGTACTCTATCAAATACAGTATACTCTCGATGACTCAAAGTTAGGGACGTTAAAAAATTTCGAGAAAGCGAGTTCTCGAACTTAAGTTCTAAAAAGTAAAAAAAAAAATCTAAAATATTGCTCTTAAAAGTAAGAATCCTGAAACATAAGACTATTAAACCTTATATGTAATGATAGTTGACGATAAGTCTAAACAAAACAATGATACTTTTATTTTTAAAAGTAAGACGAGAACAATTACGCATTAAATAGAAAAGAATTGGTTAACAATGAATTTACGCTGTGATTTTTCCGGAAAAGTTCATTTTCTATTTCGAAAAAAAAATTGACATAGCAAGATTTTGAGAAGAAACCCTTCAACATAGGAATTCAAAATAACAGGAAGATAAATAATGAAAGAGGGAAATTTTTTTTTGTTGACGTAACAAGGTTTTCGAGATATCGAGAGTGTACTGTACTGACTAAAATTTTAATCGTTGAGTCTTTGATATGCTTACGTATTTCAGGGCTAAAACCATACCGGTCTTCGCACCCATGCCATGACCCAAAATGATGGCTTTCGGCATCATCATGCTGTCCATAAAGTGAACTACGTCATCAGTCATGGAGTCGTAATCCATCGTATCAACCCATTTACTGTCCCCATGGTTTCTGGCGTCTAAGGAATAAACCTAAATAAAAAAGAAAACATGAACATTTATTGCAAACCCGTTCTTTGTGCTGGATGAATAAAAAAATATCATTAAATTAGTACTAAACAATACTACGGAATCTTGCATAAAACTGAAAGGTATAATATGTATGCATAGATTTCTAATTGCGTTTCAAAGCGCAAAAATTAAGAAATTGATGATCATATACAGCATATATACATGGTCCTATATCTGCCTTTAATATTAACCTATAATATTTAAACTTGGTCAGATATTACATTACAACATATTATAGTATTATACTAAAGGACATTATTATAGACAAATTAAAAGCCTAAAACGTGCACATTATTTAAGTATGCATGTTTATATTTAAAAAGTGCGTTAAATAGCGTTATATGAAGAAATTGTTGCTTATCTACTGCATAGAAATATGGGCCTATATCTTCCCTTTATATTATCCTATAATATTCAAACTCTGTCGGGTATTAGATTATAATATACTATTTATCATATTAAAGGAAATAATTATGCACAAATTAGCGAGACCCGCAATGTGGCATGATACAGTAATAATAACGACACCATTTAGAACGCTGAAATAATTTTGATTATTTCTTTACTTATTATTATTTGTTGGCTGCTCCGGTGGCTTTACGTTATAAAATTAAGCAAAACAATTTTTTGTAGTTCATCCCATCGGAATAGAGATTATTTGTGTTCAGCATCACTCCGCACGATGCTACTGTTCACGGCCAACTCAATGACAGTCGAAATTTTCTACTATCAGAATTTCATCAAGTTCGGATTACTTTAGAAATAGTAATTGAATGGCGCAGTCTTCTCATGCTTCCACATTAACATCTGACATAGTGAAAAAAAATGAACGAATTATTAAAGTATGTGTAATAAACTATCTTTTTGATCAAAAAGAGCTATGAGCTAGCAAATGTAGTTGAAGATACAATCGTCAAGAGTTAAATTTAAAACAATGGTTAACCAATAAGATAATTTCATTTATTTTTCTCTCAGACCACTCAAACGGTTCATAGTAGTTCATAGTTTCTTTCCCTTGCATTGAACAATCAGTGTGCCTAATTTCCTCACTCTCGGTTGGTTGACTTAGTAGTTTATAAAGGACACACAGACAAACATTCATTTATTTATCTATTGTTGTAAAATAGAACTATAATGTGATAATTATAAAAACAATTGTCATGGTCATTTCTACTGGGTTTAAGGATAGCTAAATTATTTTTATAATATTGGATTGACTTAAAAGTCTTTGTGCGTTTTTTTTCAAAGTCATATACTTATTTAAAGGTTAATCAATGATATGTGTTCGATGACCTTTCGACATTGTTCGGTGAATTCCTCGTTTGTAAAAGAACCTGACTTTATTTGCAAAAAATTGAACAAGGTGCTGATTTGCATCCTCATTTGAATTTAACATTATTCCACACAAGGAGTTTTGAAAAGAGGGAAACTACTGGGAATGTCACGACGCAAGGTGAAGTGAGTTTGGTGGGTGGGGTAACAAATCCCATCCAAGTTTTAATGACTTTTGACCGGTCACCAATGATGTATGTGGTTTTGCGTTGTCGTGCTGGAACACTACTCCTTTACGATTGACGAGCTCTAGACGTTTCTGGGGCCCTATTACCCTACTCACCGAAATTTATTCCGCTCGGAAACTAGCTTTCATCGGATTACCAATTTCGTAAAACCCACTTTTCCGTAACATGAGCATATCGGAATCCGGAATCGTTACCGCCATTCCGTACGATTCCGGCGAAATTAAAGTTTGCAGGCGGGACTAACTTTGACCAATTAGAAAATTTCTATAATTCTAATTTATTAATCTGGCAGCGATATGTTTGTTTTCTCTTCTTCTATGCGAGCTAAAATATCATTAACTTAGGACTGAAGGCTTAAAAATTCAGCTGAGCAGATGAATGAGGCTGATCGGAAGAGAAGAATGGTATTGAACTGAGAAAAGCCATAGCTTTCGAGAACAAAGTGTTGTCAAATAAAAATAATTTTTGTTAGTTATATATTTGTTTCATTAGTGCTTATTTTAAAATTAAATTACATAGTAGTTTGATAATTTTTAGCGTAAAATATATCTTTGCCACGTGATTACCAGTGTCTTTAATATTTTATGAATAATGGGCGCAGTTTGCTTTTGGTAGCATTGGAATCTCGAGTAAAATAAAGTATTTTTTTAAGACTGTTAGTAGGGCATTTTTCAAATACATCACATTTAATAGATAGGCTTTTTAATATATCACAACAGTTTATAACATAATTCCGAAAGTTATTTTGTTCCATTTGTTCGTTAACAGCTCTAAAATGATTAACTAATAAATAATTAATTACTAACTAATAACTAATAAATAATTAACTAATAACTAATAAATAATTAATTAATAAAATAATAATTCTTAAAATTTAAAAGGAATAATATGAATTTATATTAAATAAGAGATAAATGAGTTTTTAAAATTCAATAATCTTTAATAGTATTGGGAACCTTCAACATTTAGATGTCTTTTAATTATATGGCTTATTAAATGCAAATAAAAAAACTCGGTATAAAGTATTTTAATGTAACCATAATTCTCCAAATTTTCTTGTACAGTTTTAAAAGGCTCAAAGGGAGAAATGCTGCCACTTCGATTGGCTCAGTATTTTTGTGCTCTGCGTCTGTAATTTACTAAACTTTTGTATATTTTTCTTGGTTTTTTAGTAACAATTTATTCTGCAGTTGTTGTATTTGTTGCTAACTTGAAGCATTATCACATAGTTGATATACTTGTTTTTTTTTCGATCGCTTATAACGAAGTTATTTAAACATTGCTAATTTGTTCACAGTTAAGTAAACAAATTAATAAATAAGCAAATCTGAAACTAATTTATAAATGTTTATTCAAAAAAGCGAAAGTTTTTTATTCCATCATGGTAACAATTCTGCCACGAATTCTTGCAGCGTTTCTGCCCTCACATGCTGGCAAGCCAGTATTAAATGACATGTCATCTTCTGAAAGGGTATCATATGTAATAACATACCCATCCTTCATACACATTTTGTGCAGTACAGCACAGGCATTCACAATCATGCCAGCAATTGTTGGTGTATAGTGTAACACTCTTTCTTTTAAGAGGCATCTAAATCTTCCTTTTAATGCACTATTGCATCTTTCAATGACGTTCCTCCCGAGTCTGCTTGCAATTATAATTTTCCTCCACCAATTTTGATGTTCCTGCGATAGGGGTTATGAGCCATGGCTCTAGTGGATAGCCAGAATCACCTAAATAAATAAATTAGTACAAAGCTTAAAGTGGTACAAAGTTCTACCCATAACATTAAATGTACTAACTAAATCAGGAATAGTTTAACGCATTATTTTAAAAGGAACTTTCAAACTTTAATAATATTTGAAAAGTTTAATGAAAAAAAAATATGAACACAACTTTCTAACAATGTTAGGAAAAAAATTATTTGAATGTAATAAAAAATATGAACTGAATTTCTAATATATCTAAAAATTATTATCATAATCAATTCTTAAAGTTATAAATGCATTAAATGTGTAAATTTTATCAGAATATTAATATCCACTTCTGAATACAATTAGAATAAAATTCCAGAAGGAAAATCAAGGTGGTCTATAATTATTTTCATTGCAAGCAATTTTGGGAAAGAGAAAATATATAAGGAATTAAACTAAAATATAACACATCAAAATTTTGGAAAGATTTCCGTTTTGCGATTTACGGCAAGGCAAACATTTAGATACCTATATATTTTTAAGTTTGCAAGTATCAATTCCATTTGGAGCATTGGCGATTTTTTTCCTATCTGCTTACATTGTAAAAATTCGCCAATGCTTACCTAGTGCTGTAAGCATATATAATCATGCGAATCTTATCCCCATGTTTTATGACTGTGCTTTATCCCCATGCTTTAGATTTTAGTAAAAAAGCTTTAGATGTTTTAAATTATCGAACAATAACTAAACAAAAAAAGCTAAGTAAAATAATAATAAATCACTGCAAAATCCCATGTTTCCAACTTTTATAAACATAAGTCTTAAGTTGAATAAAAACTAGTTATAACTGATAATTAAGAAATTCTAGAGACATATTTTATTGTATAAAAGAACAAAATAAAATTACGTACTTACTTTAGTTTCTACAGAGAAGGCATTTCTGCTGGAAGTCCAACGCTGGCCGAAGTTTTTCTATGAGTTCGACACAAATGTTTTCAGTCACTCTAAATTGACTTCCAAATTCTTTGTCGGGATATTGAAACATCTTAAATCTTTGGGGCCGATAGATCTTTCTCTTAATAGTGCTTCGATCACTCCCTTCAGCAATAGCTAGTTGTTTGACGGAAAACAGCACCATTTTGATCACTAAAATAAGCAAACTCCTATCGGAATTTAGATTTCGCTTGCTCTAAACCTGCCGGAATCGGATTCGTAATTATTTCGCATCGAAATTTAGTTCCGAGCGGAATCAAGAGCTCGTTATACTGCCTAACTGACATTTACGGATTTATGACGTCACGAGAGCTTCATTTCGATCGGAATCAGATTCCGTGAAGCTGTTGATAGGGCCCCTGGATGACAAATTGTCTAATTGCCAGCAGTACAGATGTGAATTGATTGTTTCGTTCCTTTGTTGGAGTTCAAAAAACACCATATCTTTCCAATCCCACATCACTGAGAGCCTCCTCTGATGAAATTCTAGATTTGAAGTCCCTGATAGCGAATCTTCACCTCAGGTCTAAAACCGTTTGCGCAGCACATTGTTGTCCTCTCCTCACCCCTCAGTTAAAAAAATGGTCATTTTCTTCACGTTTCATGCAGCGGTTGAAGAAAACCTTACACCAATTCGTATTTGATTGTTAGCAATATACTAACGATGTCCTAAGTGGGTCAACATCCCAAGCAGCACAGAAAAAGGAGACCCATGTTGGCCCATATGCTACTCTTTTGGATTTATCGGGTTCCTATGGACACCGTCTCTGGCCCATATCCAACGAATACAATCAAACTGATAGAATTCTGCCCTCAACGTAAAATTATTATTGTTTCTTTACTAAATAAACGAATATGAAGTATTCCACTCAGAATAAAATTCAAATCCTTATTAAAAACTAATTATAGTTATTTTCTGAATGCATGGAAAATCCACATAATCTAACTGGAAAATTTATGCAGATCTACCTGGGGGTTGCCCATCAACGTCTGTCTGTTGGATTTCCATATGGGTAGCTGATATCGAGCTTCATGGAGTGCCCATTTCATCCCATATGGATATTTCCTTTATCGGCGGTCTATGTCTAGATTTATATGGGTTGCCCATTTCAACCTAGGGATACTTTATACGGATGTTTTTATATCGGAAGTCCATATAGATTTATATGAGCTCCCCATTTATCCCTATCTTGAGGTAATTCACATGAAAAGTCCATATAGATTTAGATGAGCTCCCCATTTATCCCTATCTTGAGGTAATTCACATGAAAAGTCCATATAGATTTTTATATGTTTCCTATCCGAGACCAAACAGATATTTTTTTATCGGCAGCCCGTATGGATTTACATGGGAAGCCTTTATAGACTCATTTGGGTCACCCATTTGATCCCATCATGGGGTTATTTATTTGGGAAGCCCATATATATTTTTATGGGCAGCCCATTTCAACCCATGGTATATTTTTTATGTCGGAAGTCCATATAGATTTATATGAGTAGCCTACTTATCCCTTTCTGTAGATAATTCACATAAAATGGCTATATAAATTTTTATGCGTTGCTTATTTGAGTTCAAATAGATAGCCCGTTTGGATTTATATGGGTTGTCCATTTGAGGCCATTTAGAGATTATTTATATGGGAAGCCTATATAGATTCATATGGGTGGCCCATTTACGTCCATTACAGACTTTTGATGTTGAAAGCGCATTTAAAGATAGATGGGTTGTTCATTTCAGCATTTTCATTTGATGTTTTTGTCAGGGAAAATAATTCACGTATAGCGTAAATGCGCATGAGCTTGGTGCTGTATTTACACATTTTTTTTGGATTTTTCAACGCCGAATTTAGAGAGATATTAATTACATCACAGTTTTTACAATGCATGCTAGGTATTCACTTATCGGATCAAAATTGCTTGAAGTAGTTTTACTTACTTTGGTATTTGTTCGAATGGAAATGATTTGACCACATTCGTCCCATGTTTCTTTCCCTCTCATAAGTCCATGGAGTAAAATAATGGGTATGTTTTCCGAATCTAATGATTTTTGGATTGGAGTGAATTCTTTATAAGCGATGGTACCATCGGAACTCTGAAAAATAGAAAGATTAGTTAAGCAAGAAAATCCAATGATTTTACAGATCCTATAATTTCAAAAACATCTATTAATATAAGCAGATGTTAAAGAGGCCTTCTTCTTACACTCGGCGGATGGTCTTAAGTGTTAGAGAGAAATGTGAGCTGGATTAATTAAATGATATTTACCCCGAGGAATTAATCTTGCTTCGTAATCATGATGATAATATTAGTTTCAATATTTCAGATTTGGGTATTATAAAGGTTGAAAATATCTGCTTTGTTGATTTATACGATGAAAGAAATGATTTTAATTTTAATATTAATAAACTAATTACTTGGAGTTCTAATGTTTCTACGAGCATCTATTTAAATACCACTTTTAATGAAATGAATAGAATTAAAAGAATATGTAGTAATATTTATTTATCCAAAAAAACAAATCGATGAACTCTTCCAAAATTTGATAAAAAAACAATGGATACCCAACTAAAGTAATAAAATTCTATATAAAATCATTGAGTCAATCGTATATTATTGTAGATATATTTACTAAAAATTTTCTTTGTTAATTTATATGCTTTTTCCATGTGCAAATCCATTTCGGGCAAATCCGTGGCTAAAATTATTTACTAAACATTTCTTAGTTAATTTACATAATTTTTCCATGTGCAAATCCATTTCTGGCAAATCCGTGGCTAAAATTATTTACTTAAAAATTTCTTTGTTAATTTATATAATTTTTCTATGTGCAAATCCACTTCGGGCAAATCTGTGGCTAAAATTATGTGCAAAACAGGCAATTCGTGTTTCTTTCTCTTTTGTATTTTTTTCTTAAATAAATATTAATTTTCCAAAATTATTAACTGTCAACTTCTTTAAATTATCCAGTATAATATTACCTTGCGCACATACATTTTCGGGCCCATCCTTGGTAATTAACAAATCAAACTCACTTCAGTAATGCATTAAGAACGCACTTTAATACAAAACTTCTCTAGTAACGCTTCTAGTTTAATTTGCGCTTTTGTTTTCATTTTTTGCAATCTGGCAATCTTGTTACGAAAATATTTTAAATCATTCTTGAAAAATTTCCTGTTCATGTAAGTTCATTTGAATTCGCTACTCGCTTTATAGATTACATTTCATGTTATATTCTGTTTTTCTTTATATTTTTCGTCCCGCAGTGGACTGATCGTTAAGACACGGTTCCCAGCAGATCACCGAAGTCAAGCATCACTGACTACGGTCAGTGTGCGGGTGGGTGACCACTTGGATCAGTCTGCGTAGGGACCGAGGGTGTGCGGTATTGGTCCTCGTTAAACTGTGCTACCGTAAAGTGCTCGACTTCGCGCGCAGGTCGTCGGGCTACCGAAGCGGGGGTGCCATCCCCTCCGCAGAGGATCAAAATTGTGATGGCATGTCTTCGGATCATCCTCCGGGATGTTTCCCAGACCGTCGCCAATAGCCCATTGTGCAGCTCTAGTGCGACGTAAATTAACAATAACAACAATATTTTATTTTCTGTTTTTAAGTGATATTTATACTTATTATGTTCTATTTTACTTGTTGTAATTTTTTTGTAAATTTTTTGAGTGCTCCTCACACTATTGTATTGATATATTTTGCTTTGGCAATATTGATACAATATTAGAAAGCACTCTTTTTTGCGGTTATAATTGTGTGAGCTGATGAATTTATTTTCCGGATTTTTTAAAATTTTTTGTCTTTTTTTCGGAATTTTTTTTTCCTCCCAGTTTCTTGTTTATTTATTTTATTATTATTTTTCTTTTTCTGCCCCTTGCTTTCTCTCTATATATATTCTAATATATATGTTCTAATACAGAATAAATAATAGCTTAAACCTTAAATTTAAAATATTTTTATTTTTTCAAAGTAAGCAGTTTTGCAAGGTAAGCGAAAACTTCTATATACAACCTACACACTTTACACAGCAATTCGAGGACTTTTAGTTGAAAATGTTGTAGAGCGTACATTTTTATCGAGTTAGACTTTTCGAAATCATTTGAATTTTAAAAACATCTAGTTCTGAGATGTATATACTTTGTGTTTTACAATTTATAAAAATTTCATTGCGAACGATAGATATGTTTCACGTTTAGATACGGAATCATCTCATATCTATTATATCTTTAAATTCAAAATTTTTCCTTTCAGCTCTCATATAATGTATATTTTTTTTTTAACATTTTTTAAAAATGTATTTATGCTAGGGTCCTGTCTCCGGTTACGGCTTTAAGCTCACCCAACTTGTAATGGATGGAAACCATCTTCTCTGGGAAGAAAAGGTGGCAGGTGCGCAATGCAGATCATATTGCCACCATTATGCCACTGGTCGCAAAATTGCAGTGTCTTAAAGTCTCTGACCCCTCCGGCTTACAACTTGCGGATTTTTTGAAATAATTACTAGTTTCTGACTTCAATTTGCTTATGCTTAGCAATTCTTTTAAGCATTTCTAAGATAAGAAAAAATTAATTTTAATAAGTAGAACAGCCTGTTTAATTTTTTACGCTAATGAAGAAAAAATAGAGTTTAATTTATCAAAATTAATCCTTTAAATGTTCTATCAATTAAAAAGACATTTCTGATAAATGAGCAGATGTATTCAGGCATGTATATGCATTCAAAAAATAAAATTCACGTAAATCAATAATCAAGATGGTGCTTGATACTTGTAGAACACTTCATGTATGTCTAATAACTGGAACCACAGACAAAAGTTACTAAAACACTCATGCAGCTAAGAGCTTCTGTTGTTTACACGTCTGCAATTGCGCACTTCTGCTATACTCATCATCAACAGTGGAATTCTGCTGTACACACACCGACAACTGAGGACCTCTCCGATGCACACAGTCAATCGAGTACCACTTCTGTCATACACACAGGTAACTGAGGACTTAAATGATGGATTTTAAAAATAAAGGAACAAATTTAATCTTATCCAATCACAACATTTTTCTAACTGATTTAATGCTGTATGGGCGACAAAAGCTTTTAAATTACCCAAAAAAAATTTATTTTTAAATTTCTTATTCCTATCTTTTCCAAACTGAGTTATACTTAAAACTAGCGCATATTTTTTAAATGGATGGATAAATAAATAATAGTCTCATTGCCGTCGGGTTAGCCATGAGAGGTGTTGTCTCATGCTTCATAATTACCTCAGTACTAATTTCACTTAGAAATTCTGTGGTAAAAATCCCTTTCAAAGTTTAAAGAGCAATTTCAAAAATTAAAAAAATGCAAACAAATGATTAATGAATGAGTCAGCAGCAATTAAGCAATCAAATATAAATCAAATGATATTTTCTCACATGTTTTCTACTTTTTCGAGATATACTTAATAAATTCTGTTATAAATTCAGTTTAACAAATAGTACACTTACGCTAATTAGGTATTAAAAGGAACACACGTGATAAAGTTTCAGATAATCTTATGAACAGCTAATAATATTAACTATATTGAGAGTATTTTTTTTGTTATTTTCGTTAAGACTGTACTTATTTAGTGTAAGAACAATTTTGTGTCTAATTAAGAAATTAAATACTAATCAACCTTATTTAATTAATATTCATACCCCAAAAAATTCGAACCGTAACTAATGTACCTTATAGCGAAGGTAGGATGTTATTTATAACTTATAACATAAGATTAAAGTTTTTTAAGGAAGATCCAGATATTTCTAATTATTTTAAAAAAATCTATATGTTAACTATTGCTTCAACCATCAAATTACTATTCCATAAATCAATTAGAACATCTTATTAGCTCTAAAGTATTATCTAAGTTGCTCAATAAAACTGAAATTTTTTAAAATTAGGCTCAAAATTTAAGAAAAAATTTTTTTAACGTACAGAGCGAAGAAAAAAAAGGAATTACTTTGAATTTCTTTTGATCGGATCTTCACGTTCCAGGATTAAATCTTGAGGGTTTAAGAGTGTGACCTCAAATATGTTAATTAATTAATGCAGATGATATATTAAGTTACGAAACTTTCCCTGAATAAACATACCTTTTTTTCGACGGATATGTTACCCCCAAACTATATAGAAGGTAGTAGCCGCAATCTAGGAAATAGGGTCCGAATAGTTTGACCAGAAGAGTGATACAAAATATTGACCCCTTAATGTTAATTTTACTTATATTACAGTTAACGAATTAATGCTGCATATCTCAAAATTGTTGTCTACAAAACTATAACTGGTTAGTCGAAAAATCTTCTTAATCATAACACAAGACTGAGTTTTTCGAACGTCCCACTATTTTTGTTCTTACATACTACTCATCTTGCACGCAACCTATTTTAAAAGGAGTTCACGACACAAAAGTTTTGTAAATTTTTAGATAATATTTGAAAATGTAATTGAAAGTAATTTTCATTAACAATGATAATTTTAATTAGTAGTAACAAATAATTATAATAATGCCCCTTATTTTAGAAGGGGGAAAATTGCGTTTGTATCTCAATTGGAGGGCAAAATAAAATGTTTGTTCCCCTATATTGTACTTCTAATGACTTTAAATACTTTTAAATTTCACTTTTTCTCATATATTTTTATTTATTTATTTTAACTTTTAAATGATACATTATATTAATATATAAAAAGGATAATTTACTGAAATTTGGAAAAGATATTACTTTTCAGAACAATTATTTCATAGTTTCATTCAACATTTTTTTATATTTATTCATATCATACAAAACTATTTTTAAAAAAAATTAAAATTGCTTAGATTTGTGTTTTATTTTATTAGAGTACATGATTATATGATTCATTCACTGCACACATTGATTAATTACATAAAATAAAAAACAGTTTAAAATTTGATGAAAAAGTTGTTACTAGCATTGTTACTTAAAATTCCTTTTACAAAATAAATATTTTTTTGTATAAAATTTCTTATCGCTTAGAGGTGCTACTCTTTATTATTTGGGGAAATAGTTCCTAAATATAAAAAGCTATGACTAAAATTGACCCTTAAATTTAAGATGTTTCGAAAAAGGGAGTTAGTCATTGTGTGAAATTTATGCTTATGCAATATGTGCTCACATATTAATGCGTATTTACGTCAACAACAAAAAAATTCCCAAATAGCTCGGATACCGTGAGTAGGTTGCATCATGACTATGAACAAAAGGGAGTATCATCAGCTTTCTAAACTAATCATGTGAAAAAAAGGGAATAACTGTATCAGATATTTGAAAGAGCGGTAGTTATATAGGGATACAAGTTGGATGAAAAAAAACCCTACTCTAAAGACGTATGAGGTTTCGCGTTATTATGTTATAGAAATTTTCTTTTGCATTCGTCTCTGGTGTTTCTGTAGACAATATTATCTGATACACACTATTAATTTGATGAAAAACAATATTTCATTATGACTCAATGACCTCGATAATTGAGAGATACGTAATAATGTTCTTTTCATAATAAAAATAAATAAATAAAAATTCCAAAAATCACTTAAAAATCAATCAGACTGAAAGATTATTTTATAATAACTATTACATAATAAAGTTGTGAAAATCGTACCACTTTCCACACATAAATGTTTTTAACGATCGCAAATCATTAACAATGATATTCGAAATAGTTTAACAGTAAAGCACAGCTAATTATATTATGATTTTGGTTATAGTACATGTGCATTAAATACTGAAAATTATTTTTTTTTCTCGAGCTTTTCAAGATGTACGTTTTATGATACAAGTTATCAATTCGTATCACTTGTTCCCTAAACTGTACTAACCTCAAAATTACTGAGGTCTTATGATTAAGCGAATAAGTGGAACATATACATTATTTTAGTTCTTTTTTATGCATATAGAGTGTTCTTAAAACAATGTTTTGTTCCTTCTTCTTTACATACTAGAGAAGGTACGATTTTGGAAAGTCAAAATTTAAGTAATTTTCCTCTAATCAATAAAAGCGCATTGAATATAATGTGGTTCATTTTAGTTATAAAAGATTATGTCATAGAAATCTGGTTTTGGAGCTAATATATGATTTAGTAAAATCGATTTTCGAACCTTATCGTAATAATATACCTGAAATTGAAAAACAGTGATAGTGAACGCTGCATTAGCAAAAAGTGATTTGCATGTCTGGTTTGGCGCGGTTTTGAGCGTAACCATCGACTGTAGGTGATTTCAATTATCAAAGCAAAAGTAGCTGCTGTCCAGCCTATAAAAAGAATAATAAACACTCCACCTAAATCTGACAACTTTAAAACTGATTCTGATGTTCGCTGAGAATGGTCAATGTCTAATTTTCTCAAGACTTCGCTTTTAAAGAGGATATTGTCCATGAATTTATTGTATAAGCCACCACTTAAAATTCGGAGAAGGATTGTATTGAAGCGTTCTTTGCAGCAAAAGTTTTTCCTGATTGCAACCCCTATCGGAAAATTTCCAAAAATGTCCTTCGAATTAAAATACTTTTCTGGGGAACCAAAAGTCGTGCTAAATAGAAAGGGTGGCCCAAGTATTGCTACGTTTTCCGGAACACTTGTGTCGATAAAAGATTGATAATACCATTTATTCTTTTTAATGTATTCACCTAATTCTTTGAAATGGGGTATATTGCTTTTTGACAAATAATCTGCTTCCAGTGTTCGAATCTCTGCCCGGCACTCCATTTTCCCATCTTTGACTGTGGCGTACAGATCCTTGAAATCTTTTAATTGCTTCATTCTGATGGGGGATGTCAAAAATGACTACAGGACTGAGCTGTAACACAGAATCAGAACATATGAATAAACGAACTAAATTCCAAGTGGTATCCGTCTGAACATTGAACGAGGGTTGTAGTTTATTCCTTGTCCGAAAGAAGATCCCCACAAATTGAAGAAAACGGAAGTAATGGAATCTTTTGGAGAAATCAATGTTCCAAACAGCACTGTTACAAAGAGCAGTACGATCAAGAATAAAATCCATGCGAATGTGCTTAAAGGATACAAGAAAGCTGATGTTTTTGGCAAAGTGAAGTATAATTCATCATAAATGTTTTTTCGAGATAGAAGTAAGGTAAGCTAAAATCCACTACAGTTGACCTTTCTTCGGTGATACCTATTAGAGAAAAGACCATGTCAGCTTCATTCCTTACGAGCATTCCGACCATTCCGGTCCAGTTTCCGAATTCATCCTTGAAACCGTTGAAACCGTAAGAATAATCTGAGGGAGCAAGAATCTCATATTCGAAATGTAATGTGTCTGACAGTATCTTTAAGAGTTCAAAACCCGAGATAATCGTTGTGTCATTGATTCTTTTAATTTCTATCCCTTTCATATTGGCTAGAATGGGTAGGACTGCGATTCTAAGTTTAGAAGGAAAATATGCCTCCATTTTTTACAAAATATTTTTAGTGTTCAAGTTAGGTCAGTTCTTCGTGACTAATTGAGTATGGAAGATGTTGAGTTGGTAAGAAAAGTTCTTCGTAAGATGAATGAATTCGTCTTGGAAACATTCTTCGGGAATGAGAGGAGATATTTTGTCATGTCGATTCTCAGTTTGAAAATTAGTTTAGACTCATTAAGTCAAGTCAGATCTTAAAAGCTAGCAGAGAATAAATAATTCGAATTGAAAAGAAAAATTGGCTATTCCTCCTATTGAGAACGAGTTTCTTTTTTTCTTATGTATAGATTGTTATTTTTAAGGAATTATTTAATGTTAAATAGTTTGGAAACTTTCTGTCTAGATAAAAATCAATTTGATTCCCAAGATTCAAATTGTTTACACACAAGTTAATCTACAATAGTTGCCTGGTTAAAAACTGAATAGTAAAAATTCCAGATATTTATGAAAATTAGTGAATTATCAGGAAATTGATGAATGCAAAACAGAATGATGAGTTTTTACTTTTACTTCAGATCTTTAATAAATGAAATGGATTCAATATAAAATCATCAAATACAAGCTTATATAAGCATTTTATTCATCATTTTGTTCTAAAAATGAACGAAATGCCTGAGAAATGCGTGTTTTAAATAGTTTAATGAACACTTGAATAATTAAATGCGTATTTGAAATAGTTTAATTATATATGCCAAAAAATAGAAATATTGTGGTATTTTTTTTGTTTTTGTTTTTCCCAACTTTTATATCGATACTATTGGAGCTATAATGATTGAAAAAAAAGTGGTTAAAATGTCAGATCTTTAATGAATATAAAATTCCACATATAATAATAAAATGCAGGCTTTTACAGGTATTTTATTCATAGTTAAAAAAACAAGTGAAGAAAATAAAATGAGAAGCAAGATACATTTTTTGCGTGTCATGTTCCATAAGTATTTTGTTATTCGTGAATGTATTTTGATGATTGTACAAATAAAGTTTTAGTTTCTATAGATTAAACCTTAGTACATAGGTATGATGTTTATTCTTGAGTTATTTACTCTTAATAGTTTATATATCCATATAAAGCATACTTGAAATAATTAAAATGCATATGACATTAAATAAAATAATTGTGATAGTTTGATTTGCGTTTTTAACCTCCCTTCAATCGATATTATTGAGTATATATTGATTGGAAAACGAAGTGCGTGATTATTAATCGTGCAATAAGGGGTGAAGAACGATTATTCTTTAGGAATTAAAGTTTGAAAATCCTCAAAAACAAGTTGTTATTGATTTTGAACTCATTTGAAACTACTTAACGAACTATTTTTTCCCCATAAAACTAGTTATATGCTCATTATAAGATAAAAGTATTCCATACTTTGCAATTTGTTTGCTTTTGCGTAGATACTTCAACTTTTACCGCATCGAAGATTTTATTTAAAGCTACTTTCTTTTATTCTTTTAAAGCATTCAAATATATCCTAAAACGCTTGAGTTAAGTTATATGCTTTTTATAGTTAAAAGTAAAATGTCTCCTTTAATAAAGAGTGCTTTCAAATTATTGCCATTTCAATAGTTTTGATAAATTATATTTTCACAACAATAATAGCAGATAAATTCGTTTTACTTATTGCTATTTTATTTATTTATTATTGTACTTGTATAATATGACATCTGCGTAAATTGTGAGTATGTTCAGTTTCTGGAATAAGATTTCGTTGTTAAATGTAACAAGTAATATAGTAACGAATAATAATAAATACAGAAAAACAGTTATAACGCTGGCGATAATAAATTATTACTTACGTACTTTATTTTTTGATAACCGCATTCGGTGCTCAGTATGTTACCTTTCAAATATAGGATAAAGAAGGGTGGCTGAACCCGTTTTTTACAAAATATTTGTTTTTCTTGTTAACATCTCAAAATTTCTAAGATTATATTATTTTGCATCTCATGTTTGTCTACGGTTAAAATAGTTTGTACTTCAATTATAAGATACTCACTTTCATTAATGATTTTTTGTGAGCATTTTAAAATGTTTTTTTTTTTTTAAATTAAAAGTTAATTCATGNTAAAATAAGAACTTTTTACTTTTTACTCGTTACTTTTTTTAAAAATACTTGTACTTTTACTCGTTACTTTTTAAAAGTAACGTTGCCATATATGATTATAAGCTACTCACTTTCATTAATGATTTTTTGCGAGCACTTTAAAATGTTTCTTTTTTTAAAAAAAATTAAAAGTTAATTCATGAAAACTTGCTTATGTGAATTTTTTTCATACGAACTTAATTTTTTACGAATTCTAAAAAAAAAGCATTTTAAATATGATTATGGAACACAGAATGAATGAATAAGAAGAACGAGAATTAATCCAATGTCTTACCGTTCCGATCCGGCATTGTGAGCTCTTATTACTTTGGAACAGAGGTTTCACAGATTTCATGATTGCATGTATTAAATTTCTTTGTATTTTAGAAAGGTAATCGTGTATACATTGAGTGTGACCGATAATAGGTTTCGGGGGCAATTTGTTTTCTCTGAGGTCTGAAATGTGAATTTAATTTATCGCCAATAAAGCTGAGATAACAAAAAAATATGTTATCTTTATGAAACTGGCTGACGGATGCAAGTCACATTTGACTGTGATAACATGCTATACAATGAATACTTAAAAATGATTTTATTTATTTCCTGTTGACTAAAATTATTATTGCTCAAAAATATTTTTGTCTGGTGGAGCATTTTTAAAACCACCCCATAAACAAGTAGTTACTCATTAATAGAACAAATTAAATTTGTCAAATTTATTGCGAATATTATTTAACAAAAGAAATAAAGTATGTAAAACAAATATTTATAAAGATAAACATTTAAAAATTACGAACTCTTTAAAATTTAATGAACTCTATACAATTTATCCCGATTAATTTTCGTGCTTTATCATTTAAAATGACATTTAAATTAAATTCAAGCAAAAATTTAGATTTGAGTCACATCCCGAATTTAGATCTTTAACTGTGAAACAAAACTTCAAAACTTGTGTTTCAAAACTTTGAAAACTTATTTAACTTATTGACTAATAAACAGTGCTTTACAGAAGAATATGCATCATCATTACTATTAAATAATCATCTTAATTTATTTAAAAAATACATATATACACTTTTGTTGTATTTTCTAAATAATCATCTTAACTTATTTAAAAAATACATATATACACTTTTGTTGTATTTTACTGCAATATAAGATTAATTATGAGTATTACCAAGAAAGCATAAAAACGAGATAAAAAAAATAATAATCTTAAACATGTTATTTGTCAGTTCATCATTTTATGCCATTAATCATTACAACTATATTTTTAATGTGTTATTCGTAAAAGTGGGACGAAGAAAAAAAAATTTTTTTTTTTGAATTTCGGAACACTTTATAGCTGAAAAGTTGTAGATTATAGTAAAAAATTAGCAAAAAATTGCAAAAAATAGCAAAAAATTGAAACCGGTTAATATCTTTCACTAGCGCATTGTACACGGAAATTAACTAAAACCACGCCCTTTTAAATTTTTTTAAGCTGTCTAAAATTTTTTAGATAAACACGACTTAGTTTCTTATGCTAGTATCATAGTTTGAACAACCGAAATTAAATACGTTATGACCAGTTTAATTTTTTAACATTCGTGCAGCGTTTTGGAAAAAAAACACAAGTTTACCAATTTCTAGTAATTTTCACTGTATATCTTTTTGCTCATTATGTTAGATAAGAACAGTCCAGTAACTCACAATTTAAAAATAATTGCACATCCAGTTCGATGCAAATTTTTCGTGGAGTATTTGCACCCGTATTTGCAGTTTATTTATAAAGAGCTTCAATGTAATAGGATTCTTTGATTTATCGTATTTTTAAGATTCCTTTTTTATAACTACTACACATATAAAGTCTGTTTTTTTTGTGGAGAAATGTGGCAAATACTTTGATGAACCTCGGATAAATATTTGACTCTAGATAGGTCAAATATTTTACACGAAGTCTCTGTCGCAGGTTTGACACACCGTTGATTTTTTTAACACTCTGTAGGGGTAGTTTCATAATTAAAGAGTGATTAATATAATCTTCTCTTTAGTCGTGCAGCGGTGAGTGAGGGTATATCACATAAATATTCCAAATAATAAATTTTAAGGTAGTTAGAAGCTTGAAAGTTTCATCTTAGGTTGTACCAATTTTCTCATTGTCTTTTTCTTTGGGGTGGTTCGCCTTGCCTTTAAGATCTTTCTTATATGTAAATCAAGAACTCGACGGTTTGATGTTTGGAATGGGACAAAGGAACAGTATCGCGATTGGCCAATGCCTCAAAATGATTCCATTTAAAACGTGCAGCAGATATTACAGGTTGACAATTTGTTGAGCAAAGACCGAATTTCGTATCCCATACCGATGATTAACTTTCAAGTTTTGGATTACATTGGAATCATATTAATTGGAAACTTATGAGTTACCTTAAACAATGTTACGAGACTTGAGTGAATATAATAATAAATCTCTCATCGATTCAGGTATCATTCGTATTAGAGAAATAACAAAGTTACATTCCCCCCTTTTAAGTTGTGGGAACGGATTGTTAAGCTTGTTACAGAATCTTCGAATAAAATACGGAAACATGAAGCTAGAGATGGTTACATCCGAAATACAGATTTCTTCCGAAGCCAGTTAAACCTCATTTCTCCGAAAAAATCATACTTTAAAAGTGTAGTAGATATGTTACCGTGACAGACCAAAATCAAGAGAATGTCGACTTTCACCGGTGAATGTTAACAACCGCGTAGTCACTTTGGTGAATGTCCGAAATATTTGTTACATCCGATTTGATATCAATTGTTTCATTGATATTGTTATATTTATTCGATATTTTAATATCTGCTGAGAATGGATTAAGAGAAACATCAGTGTTCGGAGTACCACGTAAATGCGTACTGGGCAGTGGAACTTGAACTTTAAAAAGCATTGATGTAGGGCATACCGGGCAGTGAAACTGAACCTCAAGAAATATTGATGTAAGGCATACCGTGCAAATATATACCGGGCAGTGGCACTTAACTAGACCTAGTATATATTTTGAACATTTACCAAAGCGACTATGTGATTGTCAACATTCACCGGTGGAAGTCAACAACCACCCATTTCTGTTCTTTACAGTAGCAGATATAAAAAACGAGAATAGATACAATGCATTAAGCCAAAGAATTCTACTATCTTTAGAACTAGTGATGGGCATCATTCACGGAAATTTTATCAGAAATAAAATTTCAATCTAAATTTATCAGAAATGAATTTAGTCAGAATAAGTTTATTCTGAATGATTATTCATATGTAAATTTATTCACTGTTCATCATTCATTAAAGCAAATTTATGCAAATTTTTGAATAATGATTGATGAATAATTCATTAGTCATGGCTAATTTTTCTGAATAAAATCTTGAATAACCAGCGAAAATGCAAGCATTCAGTTTGTATGCATCTATATGTATGTGTTAATATATTTTTATGTACGTAGAATGAGCGTATGTACATAAATATAATTTATTAATATTCGAGCAATACATGTAAGTTCGTATGTATGTAGACGTATATATATATATATATCTAGCATGCGTACAATTGCTCATACATAGATATATTTTAAACTCATGAAATATTTGTATGTATGCACGTTTGTGTATGAACTGACGCATGCATATAAGATGCGTGTATGAATGCCCACACGTAAATACAATGTAATTAAGTATGCACAAACATCATTTCTGTGTACATTACATGTACGTAATTTTGCATATAATATGCATGTAAACATATATGTTGCTTTGTATGTACGTATGTAAAGACAATATATGTATGTACGTATGCATGTATATACAAGCAAGTACATTCATAATATGAATGTAGGTATATACGTGAATTGTACGCAAGAACATTGTTTATAGATACAATCTATGTACATATTCATGCATATAAAATTCGTGTAGAGATATATATGGCTTGTACGTGTATTGTATGTTCATATGTATGCACGCAAATATCTATGTACATCATCAAAAAATGTGTATGTAACGTATGAGTGTGCATATGCATGTACAAAAATGTTTGTATGTATAGACATATATGGCTTGTACGTGTTTATATGTATGTACGCCCATATCTATATGTGACGTCAAAANCTGCCTATGATCGATGCCCAACTCTTTTATGTACGTCTGTACATATATATGGAGGTGCGTTGTGTAAGCTAACTAACGTATATGCATTACTATTATATGGTGCATACGTAAGTACATTGTGTGAACATGCGTATTGTATTTATAATTTTGTACGTGTTTTGCATGTATATGGTACCGGCAAAGTATGAAACGCCGGCATTGTATTGAATGCCGAATGTTTTAGGCAAAGTATGAAATGTCAGAATCATTTCATACTTTCCCCAGGCATTGTACATAATGCCTAGGCATTCTATAGAATGACAAATGCTATTTAGGCAAAGTATGAAATAAACGTGGTGATGAGGTTATTATGTAAATGATGTGCATGTTACTGTGAATGACCGAAATCGGTGGTTGTTGACTTTCGCCGGAGAATGTTGACAATCACATAGTCGCTTTGGTGAATGTCCGAAATATTTATTACATCCAATTTGATATTAATTTCTTCGTGGATATAATTACATTTATTCGATATTTTAATACTTACTGACGATAGATTAGAAGAAACATCAGTGTTTGGAGTATCGGGCAAATATATACTGGGCAATGACACTTGACCTTAAAAAATATCTATGTAGGGTATACCGGACAAATGTATACCGGGCAGTGGCACTGAACCTTAAGAAAGCTTCAGTGTAGGATATACCGGGCAATGGCACTTGACCTTAAAAAGATATCAGTGTAGGGTATATCGGGCAGTGGCACTGAGAAGTAAAAAATATCAGTGTAGGGTATACCGGGCAAATATACACCGGGCATTGGTGCTTGACCTTAAAAAAACATCAGTGTAGGGTATACCGGGCAAATGTATACCGGGCAGTGGCTCTGAGCCTTTAAAAAACATCAGTGTAGGGTTTATCGGGCAAATGTATACCGGGCAGTGGCTCTGAACTAGACCCAGTATGACTAGACCTTTGGTAAATGATCCGAAATATATACTAGGTCTAGTTAAGTGCCACTGCCTGGTATACATTTGATTACATTGATTGCTTAAAATAAAAGATTTCGGATATTTCGAATCATATACCAGTTATCGTGATTACAGGTAATCATAATAATTTTTTTTATCGGATATCGTTACTTGTAACCTATAAAAATGATTACAAGTAGTTTATTACTAGGTACTTTTTATTTGAAGTTGTTACATTTGTAATCAATTATAGTTTTACGTGATCATTTCTGTTCAGCAGGGAAACTATTCACTTATTCTTGACTAATGAATAAAGAATAATGATTGAAAATAATGAATGATTTATTCTTTATTCAAAATGCTTCTGACTAATGAATAAATCTTTATTCATTAGTCAGGAAGATTTTGAAAAATTATTAATTATTCTTTATTCATTATTCTGAATAACGAATGCCCATCTCTGTTTAGAACTAGCTATAAACATAGTGGAAAAATCAGTTAAAAAAATGAAAGGTTGGTTAGATTGAGTGTAGGTGCGTGGAACTTAACTTGCAACCATCTTCAAATGGTGAATTAACGGAATGATCGGATCTAACAATAATGCTACAACGGAACTAATGAGCGAAGAACCACATTGTGAAAATTGGGAAAAATAAGATAAAAACTTTTTTTTTCTAAAAAGTTGCGCGAATGTAAAAATTAAATTACTAGTCAGAATTTCATTTATTTAGGATATTCAAACCATCTAACAAGCACAAAATTTCAAACATGTTTACCTCTAAAGTTAAAAAATAATAGGCAATTTCACCGTATGAAAGCCACCGTATAATTCACCGTTCACCGAAATTCAAAAATTTATGTTTTTTTTCCACCCTCTATATTAATTATGCGTGATAAAATTAATGGGAACTACCTGTATACTTTTTTATTTTTCTCGAATCTAGGATTAAGTAAAAATATTGTCAAGAAGTTCAAAAATCAGATAAAAAATAGTAATCTTAAACATATTACATGCTATTTAATCATTTTATCAATAAATAACTATATTTTTAATGTCTTATTCATGCATGACAACATACATGCGTAATTGGCATTAGCAATCGCTGATTTTGAGGCTCACATTTAAAATCTTCCTCATATTATTTGTATAAAAGAAAACATCATTCTTGCTCTGTAAGATTAATATAAATTTGTGAAGATTTCCACAAGATTCCAAGTTGGATGCGATTGGATTTCATCCCATTTCTTTTATTTGATTGTACATTTCAGTCAAAAGCATTTTTATCTATTTGATATATGCTGATAAGTTTCAATCGAATGATAACTCAGATAATAAATAAAATTTTTTGTTTTTAGATCGACGTATAGAAAAAAAATTAAAAAGTATGGAGTATCTAGAAGTATCATCCAAAAGATGTTAAATATCAAATGAACAAATTCGAAAAAAAAAAATGTTTTAGAATAACAAACTGTCTCGTGCAAACATGAATAAATATTTCCCAATAATTGCTCACGTTTAATATAAGCCGATTTTTTTATTCAAAACCATTTTAAACATAATGTGTCAATTAATTTCTCCAGAAAAGTTCGGTTCCTTAAAGTAGTCACTACAAATAATTTCAAATACTATTTCGAAAGTAGTTTGTATCGATCACATTTATAAAAAAGTAGCTGTAATTAACTGCTGCATTTGTAACAAAGTAATTATATCTGTAGTAAGCTGCAAAAATAATGTAGTTTTTTCAACCACTCAATAAAACTATGGTAATCTCCCCCCCCCCCCCNCCCCCCCCCCCCTTGACTCATTAACCCTGAAAATTCTGCTGCACACACTTATTTTCAAATCTCTTCGTGATCTGAGATCACTCTTGTTTTAGTCTCGTTCAATACTCCAGTTTTTATACTTTATTAACATTAATAGTTTATTTTAGTTACATCAGACTATCCTTTGTTCGTAGATAGTTCGCTGATTCTTTTCACATATGAAGCCCACTATGAAACTGTTAACTGACACACTAATCTAGATATTGCTATATGTTGATATTGTTATACCATAACAATCAACATTTCTAAAATAAATTAGAAACTTAAAATTCAACTCTTATTTAAATTATATTATGCCCCATGCTCACGCAATCTCAACCCACTTCGCTGCCTAAATTTTGTGTCCTAAAACTAAAATTACAAATGATAAAAATTTAAATTATTATTTTATACATATGTTTAGAGGCCAAAAATGGAATTTCATACCGAATTTTGATTTTTTTCCCATTAATTTATTTTTTAAATTTTTCTTAGGCATTAAATAAGTTTCAATTAATAAATGCAATCTAGATATTTCAATTAATACAAATGAAAAAAAAATATTTAAAATTGATAGTTAAATATTTAAAAAAAATATTTTATTGTAAGTTATTTTAATATGTATGTATGTACAGATGTGCAATTTATGTATACCCAGTGTATATATAATTGTACACACATAATGTGTGCATACGTGAATTGTAATTGTGATAAATATTGAAAATATTAATCACAATTACAAGTAATTGATTACATATCTACAACTGCCTATGATCGATGCCCAACTCTTTTATGTACGTCTGTACATATATATGGAGGTGCGTTGTGTAAGCTAACTAACGTATATGCATTACTATTATATGGTGCATACGTAAGTACATTGTGTGAACATGCGTATTGTATTTATAATTTTGTACGTGTTTTGCATGTATATGGTACCGGCAAAGTATGAAACGCCGGCATTGTATTGAATGCCGAATGTTTTAGGCAAAGTATGAAATGTCAGAATCATTTCATACTTTCCCCAGGCATTGTACATAATGCCTAGGCATTCTATAGAATGACAAATGCTATTTAGGCAAAGTATGAAATAAACGTGGTGATGAGGTTATTATGTAAATGATGTGCATGTTACTGTGAATGACCGAAATCGGTGGTTGTTGACTTTCGCCGGAGAATGTTGACAATCACATAGTCGCTTTGGTGAATGTCCGAAATATTTATTACATCCAATTTGATATTAATTTCTTCGTGGATATAATTACATTTATTCGATATTTTAATACTTACTGACGATAGATTAGAAGAAACATCAGTGTTTGGAGTATCGGGCAAAT
>NC_092209.1:2929237-2965041 GCF_043381705.1 Parasteatoda tepidariorum
GATTGAGTCCTAGAACGTGAAGATCTGATCTTCAGAAATAAAGTAATTCAGGATGGTCCGTTTTATATTTTGCACACTGCACTTTATATCTTAAAGGATATAAAAAAAGCATTTATCACTTAAATCTCAACTATTTGATAATTTCCTAACGTTTCTTAAATTGAATATTCACCTTCGAGAAGTGCATTGAGTTTGAAGGTTAAAAGCAACAAATTCGTAAAAAGTGCTTTAGAATAACAAACTGTATCATGTAAACGTGAATTTTTAATAACTTCTCATATTTATCTAAGCAATTTTTTTTTAATTCTAAGCCATTTTGAACATTGATGCAAAATATGCTCTTCGCGGTGAAGCATGTCTTTTGAAAGTAGAGAAATCAGTGGTTTCGAAAGTAGTTTGTAGTCGCTACATTTAAATAAATTAGTTGCAGTTAACTGCAAAGAAAATGCAGTTTTTTTTCCGCAAAAATAGGAATTGATATGCATTGTTCTTAACATTGTTTTGTTGAGATGCATTGTTTGAGATACATTGTAGGATTTACGATATGTGATTCGTAAATCCAGTTGATACGTATCGCATTGTTAGTCATAAATCTAGTCAATACCAATTACTTTGTATAACTTATAAATTAAGACAATAAGATTTGAGAAAAATGATTCGTAAAACTGGCTAACACTCATACAATTCACGAAACGAGTAGGCCGTGATAACCTGATGGGTCGGGTGTTGGGCTCATGCACAAGAGGTCGTGGGTTCGAACCCTGCTGGCCGGAGACTCCCTGTGTAGTAACTATTGACTGGTGCAAGTTAAATCTGTCGTGTCACAAAGCCATCCATGTTCTCATAGCAAATCATACTTTTAGGGGTACTGAATTGGAGATTAATCGTTCCCTGGTTCGGATCAAAATTGCGATCTGTGACAGAATGGATGTATGAATGGGTTCACCCCATAAACGGGTTGTGAGGCGTGTGTTGCTGAAGTCGGATTCTTGGCCATAGACGGCGCCACTGAAAAACAAGAAACGCACCCTTTGCCTTAAATTCGCTTGCTTTCACCGAGCAGGCTTGCTGATTTTGGCAAGTAACATTAGAAACAACAACTAAGAGAGCTTTCGCGAATCGCGACGAGTGCTGCTTAGTTCGAGTAGAAAAAAGCATTATGTATTTAATTTTTTTTCCTTCTTTTGCGAATTTTAACTGTAAAATCCATGGAATTTCGTACATTGGCAGAACAGAGCATAGGGTATCATTATTCAGCAGCGCTTCATGCACTATTTGTCGTATTCTGCAAATTAGAAATGATAACTGATCGTGCCACTTACACTTTAAATGGAGATTTAGTACCGTAGATAAGAAAAACTGGACCCTCATAAAGGCCATCAGAGCTGACAGGTGACCATTTTCCACTTTCCATAGAGTTCACTATGACATTTAGATTTGTCTTCCACTCGAAATCTCCGCTTGGAGTCATCCTCAGTGGGAGATCTCTTCCCTCCCATATTTTCGGCGCAATGGTGTTTACTTGCAGTTTTCTCTAAAATAAACAAATAAGTTATTTTTGTTCATTAATTACATTTCTCGATTAGAGCGTCAGCAAGTTATAGAACGGAAGAATGACGATTTAGAACGATTTTTTTAATGTTGTATTGAAAAAAAAAAACGCATATTTTTTCTTTTAGTCACTTGTTTTCCGATGCTTGCCCACTAATGACATAAGCTCATTTCGTTCAAAAAACATATACATTTCGGAGGAAAAAGAAATATTTGAAAATATTATAGAGGAAAACACAAAAACTTTTTCGGTACGAACAATCACTTGGTGCCCGGCATCATTATTTCGTAGCAGTTTAATCCAAATTCCTTGCTGTATAGTGAATGTTTTTTTTTTGTAGTTTAATTTTTGGACGTGTGAGACACATTCTAATTTTGTTAGGAAGAGATATTTGTCACAGAGAAATAAACAAATTCATTTGAGAAAAATTCATTTATTATTTAGAGAATATGGCCTTACTTAGAAATATTGAAATAAAGAAAGGAATTCTTTCAAAGGGATCAAGAGAATCCCTTTTTTAACATCACGAATTTCTGTAAAACTGAAACTTAGACGGTTGTGGCTGAGAGACCGAATTTCCCCATCAGTCTCCATGCAAAGAATTCAAAATTAAAAGTTGGTTCCCATTGGACAGCATGGGGAGAGATAGTTGGCTATTTAACGAAAGAAAGCATAGCCGAAAATAAAGCCAACCTCCGTAATCAATATTAAATTTGAAAATAATTTGGCCAAATCTAATCGCCAAAAAAAAGAGTGAGAGAATTAGTAAAACCCTGTAACTGAAACATTTTTGTGGTGAGAAATAAAGAATAAAGAGTTATAAATAGATTTAGTTGGTCGATTTAAGTCGCGACAGTGAATGCATGAGTTTTACATTTGTATTGAAAAAAAATGTCAGCCGTTACATTCTTAAAGAAAAGAATAAAATATTTAAATTAACTTTTTATAAAACGTGTTAAAAATTAAATAATTGGCTTGATTTAAATAAAATTCGATTAAGAATGATCAAAAAATATAAATTTAAAAATTGAAAGAAATTTTTAAAGCTAGAAAATATTGAATGCCTATTTTGGCATCACGCGAACCATTGGCATTGATCTTTTATAGAAGACGACACTGAGCTACTTTGCCTCGTTTTACGGTTCACCTTATCAAGACAAAAAAAATTGCATGGGATTCAATTAACACCAAGACTTGGGCCGTTTTGGAATGACGAATTCCCTCACGGACTTGTAATCTCTCAATCATACAAAACTGCTTACGATCGAAAACGAAGGAAACTTTCTTATTCACTGCAAGGATTGTGTGGGATGCAAAGATTCCTAACTAAACCAGGTTGAGGAAGTAAACTCTTTTCCGTGACAGTTAAAGCACCTGGGTGTAAACCCAAAGGTAACGTGTTGCATCCCAGCCGGCAGCTAATTAATTTTTAAATGTATCCTACCTTTGCAGCAGCTTCTCCTCCCGATAGATAGGAAGCAGCAAATTTCTTGGCTTCTGCCAGTTCTGCATGAGGAGGGATTTTCATCAACACATCTCTTTTTTGTTTCATGTAGTAACTGATCCCTGTTCTACTGCTCGATGGACTGCGTGCCGATATATCCTCAATAATCAGCGACTCCAGTCTTTCAGGCTAAAGAAAAAAAATTTTCTTGTAAAACCAATAAAAATATTTGCAAGAGAGTAAATTTGTTTAATTGGGCGCATTATTGTTTTGTTGCAACGCGAGAACTTCTTTTCCCAAACATATTTATTTCTTTAAAAAAACTATGTAGAGTTCTCTATGTCAAAAAGTAAATATTCTATGACCATTAAAAGATGTTATGTTAAGAATATGAGAAAACTAACTACTTCATTTAATCTGCGTCCTCGAATTGATTCAATTCTTAAGTTGTAACCAATTTAATTTTTTTAATGTATCCGTCTTTCTAATTTATATGAAGTTTCAATTCTAAAACTAAATCCCATCGAATAAAGCTTTTTTTTTAATAGTGCAGTTAAGAAGCTGAAGTAGGATAAATGTCTTTTAGCTTAAAAGGTTTTGTTTTAATCTCGTTATTAAAGATAACAAGTAAAAACTTACATATTTGAATGCAAAAGCCATTCCCGTCTTTCCGCCCATACTGTGTCCAACAATGGTGATTCTAGGAATGGATCGCGAATTCATGAAATTGACAACATCCTCGGCCATACTATCGTAACCTATTGTCTCCGTCCATTCACTGTCTCCATGGTTCCTGGCATCCAGACAGAAGACCTTGAAAGGTACATACTACTTATAAGTTCAGATTTGTTTTCAAATAGTTAGTTCAAATTTATTTTTAGTTTATACAATTTTGAAAAAAATTATTCAGTTATTATAGATTAAGACTCTAAAGTCAAAATTTAGTATTTCTTATTACAATTGACGCTTTAAATATATTGATTTCTATTCATGAAATAATTTTAAAGGTTATTCGATATTATATACATTGATTTAGTAATATTTCAATTTATACACTGCTGGACAATTGCTAAGGACGGATAACACTATCATCTATAGCAGCCACAAAATGAAAGGAAGCAAAATGTGGAAAATTAGAATAAGTGCGGGATATAGTAAGAAGAGGTATGCGTATGCAAATTTTTTTTCCACGTCTGTTCATCACGTGATTGCGCTGATAAGAGCTTTAAAGGTTTTGACGCGTGTGGAGAGTTGTTGTTTCAAGTCAAAGTTTTACAGGAAAGGTTTAGTTGACGAACTTGAAATTTTCGGCATGTCTTCACGATATCACTTAGGTGATTTTAAGCTTGGCCGAATTATTGGAAAGATCGAAGAAGGGCGAAAAATAGCAGATGTTGCCAGGGAGTTCGACATCGCTCACAGCGTTGTTTCACGGCTGTGGAAATCATGTAAAACTACTGGAATGTGTAGTAGGCGGCACGGAGGAGGTCGTGTTAGAAGTACGACGCCTGCAGAAGACAGAGACATCGTCCTATCAGCAAAAAGGCGCACCACAGCTCAGCAGGTGGCAAATCAGTTTCTTGCTGCCACAGGAAAGCAGATCTCCCGAAAAACTGTTGCAGGGGAGGAGGACTATACCCCCGCAGCGCCTCATTGACCAGACAGCACCGTACTGCCCGTTTGCAATGGTGTCGTGAGCATCACAATTGGACTGGGCATGCGTACTATTCTCAGATGAGAGTAGGTTCAGTCTGTCATCGGATTGTAGACGCCAACTGATCTGGCATGAGAGTGGTACTGATTATCGTCCAGAAAATATCCAGGAAAGGGACCGATATCCGACATGCAGTGTCATGGTGTGGTCGGCATCATGATCAATGGCCGCACGCGCCTACATGTGGTTGCGAATGGGACTCTGACTGGCCAACGATACATTGATGAAGTTCTACTTCCTCATGTTCGTCTTTTCCGTGGTGCTGTCGGAGATAAATTTGTTTTTATGGACGACAACGCAACATGTTATCGAAAAACCCGCTGTTCAGGAATGTCTAGACAGCGAGGGTATTCAACGCCTCGTATGGCCATCACGTTCTGCAGATCTAAACGCCATTGAAAATGTTTGGGATGCTTTGGGGAGGCAACTTGCTGGTCGAAACTATCCTCCGACAAACAAGAACACCATCATCCGTGCACTGACAGAGGAATGGGATAAATTGCCTCAACAGCTGCTGGATAATGTTGTGCAAAGTATGATACGACGTGTAGAATGTTGCATCACACTCCACGGTGTTGCATCACACTCCACATATCCGTGGAAGACACCTTTCTTCAAGTTGCCTGCTGACATTTAGATGCATTGTTCCATTTTTCCGTACGCAGCATCAAATGAACATTTTTTTTCTTTCAGATGTTTCATAGCTTTTGCACTTTCCAGAACAATGAATATTCTTTATTCTAATGTCTGAACAGTGGAGGTAACCATATTTTATCCTACTAGGCCTCTTGTCTCGCTTAATGTTATGCTACATTGCAATTTGTGATCCGTCCTTAGCAATTGTCCAGCAGTGTATATAATTTCCTTTAATTTCATGACAAACATTACAAAATAATTAAAAACTATTTTTGAAAGTTATTATACATTATCTTGTAAAATTTAAAAGTATCGATGACGATGGAATCTGTAATCTTGCATTGGAATTTACGACTTATTATGGAATAGCTAAGGCGCTCATTCTCTATACTCATTACAGAAACGTGGCATATGACAATTCGTTTTCTTTATTCATTTTCTGACAAACGTTAGCTGTGTCTCCATTTTATAGCGAAGTAGAATTTATTGTCGATCGGAGTTTAAACTTTTAGCGACAAATTAGAGGGCTCAAATTTGAACTTAAGTTGCCAATACAAGTTAGTTTCCTGAATGGAGTAAGGCACTTTTATTATTAATAGAAATTTTGACTGCTTTCCACAATAAGACTCAAATTTATCTGAAATCAATGAAATAATGAAATGAAATAAATTTAAAAACAACATTTTCCCTTCCACCGTAGATGGGAAAATAATTTTATTTTTGGCCGACTTGAAACGTTAAACATAAAACGAAATACTTTTGCAATAAATCATCGTCAACATTGTAATAATCACCATCGATATTATCACGTACCAAATATCTTTCTAAAGCGATGCGTCCTACGTCTGAGTTTTAAGTCAAACAAAAATAAAACTATTTTCTTTTTTGATGACGCATGATGCAATTTCTACTAATTTGGAAAGTTTGAAGCACAAATCAAGCAAAAAGCGAAGAAATTATAAAGATATGAAAGTCAGCAAAACAGCACTTCATCAGGGGACACACTGTGCCAACACACAGAAGCCTTTCTTACGTCATACCAAAAACTGACTGTGCCCCGAGACCCCATATCCAAATAGATAAACTAAATAAGAAAAAGCAATCAAAAATTCAAAAATTGAAATCTGAATGTAATGAAAAATCATCACTGAGTAAGAACTAATAATGAAACTCCCGCATATAAGAAAAATATATAAAGTTGCAGTTAGATTAACTAATTCGTTAATCTAACTGTAACTTTATTTGTATTGACGAAAGAAAGGCTCTCCTGCATGTTGGCAGACAGTGTGTCCCCTGATGAAGTGCTGTTTTGCTGACATACATATCTTTATAATTTCTTCGCTTCTTGCTTGATTTGTGTTTCTAACTTTCTAAATTATTAAAATAAGACAAATTTGGTTTTATATGCTTTTTTTTCCACTTTGTTTTATTGTTTTAAATATTTCCTAATTTTTTCTTTTTGTTAATTTGTATAAATCAGTTTCATTCCTTAATTACAATTTTTACTCATTGGTAGATTAATCAATATTAAAATAATTTATTTTCATCCACATCACATTGAACTCATTGCCTTGAAATAAAAGGTTAAGATTTGCTACATTTTTCCTAACAAAACCATAAACCAGTTATTACCTGTGAGGCCGTCCTGTTGGCGATTTCCTGCGCGCAATCATCCCATGTTTCTTTTGCATTCGTTACACCATGGAGTAGAACGATGGGGACATTTTCTGGCTTTTGAGCTGCATATTCTTTGTGAGCGATAAACATATAAGATCTCTCAAAAATTAAAAAAAGGTATATATTAAATGCAATATCAAATTATTATGTATCTATTATTTGTTTAATATTTGGTTAGGTATGTTTAGTGTATACGAGTTCTATTTATTCTTAGATGAAATTAAAAAATCACGTTCATAGAAAGTCTTTGACGCAACTTGGAAATTCTTTTTTTATTCAAGTTCCACTTTTTTTTAATAGCTTACAGATACCTTTTTAATACAAGTGCTTTACTAGCCTACACGACGCACCTTTTTTATGCAGGTACTTATAAACTTAAGTGTACCTTTTTTAAAGATACCTTTTTTTATGATTTTCATAGTCCATTATATAGTCTGTTCACAAAAAAGTATGACCTCATATTGACACAGAAAAAAAGAGATATGTTACAGTGAATGACCGAAATCAAAAGAATGTCGCCTTTCATCGGTGAATGTCAACAATCGCATAGTCACTTCGGTGAATGTCCGAAATATTTATTATATCCAATTTGATATTAATTTATTCGCTGATATCATTATATTTATTGGATATTTTAATATTTTCTGAGGATAGATTCGAAGAAACACCAGTGCTCGGAGAACTGGGCAAGTACATACTGGGCAGTGGCAATTATCCTTAAAAAACATTGATGTAGGGCATACCGGGCAAATGTATAACTAACTTAGCTAGATCTAGTATATATTTCAGACATTTACCAAAGCGACTATGTGATTGTCAACAACAAACTGTCTGTCACATTTAAGGAGAGATGAAGTTTTAACTCCTTGCCTTCTTCCTACAAATAATAATAATTTACGAATGTTTTAATTGGATGTTATAGATTTTTTGTTTATTTCTTTATTGAAAGCATAATTATTAACGAGTTTTAAATTTAAGAAACAATTTAAAAATATATAAATTTGGGAGCCAGTTCAGACTTTTCAGGAGCCATGGCGACCAGAATTTCGAGAGTTTTGTACATCAACACATCCTTAGACTTTAAATGAACTTATGAATAATAATTAAAACACACTAACTAAATTTTTCTTCTAATAAGTTAAGTATAAACATAAATGTTATTTTTGTCATCGAGTTACAGCTATTTTTGATGACGTCATAGCTGGAAAATGCATCAAGTGGGGGTGACCACCCTAAGTCTAAAATACTTTATAATACGCCCAATTAATATTTATTTTAATTGAAAAAATTTTATCGCTTTCAAAAGCAATGTTTTTTTACAATGTTTTTTTATTTATAACTAATTTCAGAAGGTTGGGAAAAAAAAGAAATGAAATCACTGCACTTACTTGTTCATTGTTGAGTCATTGAGAGACGAAGATAGACTGTTACAGTTTTGTGTGAAATACTCTGAATGAAAACGGGTATCAGCATTACATCTCTTTACATTCCTTTTCTTCGCTTGATTCACGTGATTCATAAGATAACCAGTTGGATTGCTTTGTCACGCAATCAAATAACGGATCTAAATATATAATCGTCACTTATTGTTTATTAGTTAAGTGATTCAACACATCACGTTTTCTTGCATCAAGTGACGGAAAGAATTTGAAGCAAATGTAATCATGTATTAAAGTTTAATTTTATGGAAGATAGAATCTTCGGTTACTGTCCATTTAACAATATTTTATAACTGATAAATAGCCCATTATTATATTAGAGAGCAAATTTTCCTGATCGCTCAGTTCTCTCGTTAGAAACATAATTATTCTAAATTCAAAGCTTAATAAAATCATTTCATTTTTCTAAATTCAAAGCTTAGTAAAATCATCTAATTTTTTCCTTTAAATGCTTAGTAAAATCATTTATTTTTTCTGATTTCAAAGCTTAGTAAAATCATCTCATTTTTCTGATTTCAAAGCTTAGTAAAATCATCTCATTTTTCTGCTTTCAAAGCTAAGTAAAATCATCTCATTTTTCTGATTTCAAAGCTTAGTAAAAACATCTCATTTTTCTTACCTAAGTTCTTAAAATTAGCCGTAGTTATCTTGCAATAAGTTCGTAGCTTGCTCCTGTTTACGAAATTTACTTTTTGATTGTAACAAAACGTATTTTTAATTCTTTTTTAAACTCTGAAATCATTTTTATTGCAAGACAGCCAAAACTAAATTATTCTGAACTTTAAAATGTTCATGTTTTTTTTTATAAAGAGAAACAAAGTTTTTGTAAAAGAACTCCAAATAAGAAAGTGAACTCTCTGAATAACTTATTTTCTAATGATTGGGATATCCCACAAAAAGATTCAATCTTAATGTGATTGAAAGGCTTTACGTTAAATATGCTAATTTATTTGTACAGACTACATTTTCAGTTACAAAATCAGATGCAAAAACTTTCGCTTTCTAAATAAACATACGTTTTTTTGTATGGATTTCTATACATGACTCTCAAAATATAGGGGTAGCTGTCATCTTTAAAATAGTGTACAGTTCGCAAAAAGAAAAAAGATATCACCCTGAATGACTTTCGTTCAAATAATCGGATTTTCACGAACTAAGTGTCAATCTTAATGGTTCCTGGGGGTGACCTCAAATATGTTAATTATTTAGTGCTAACTATTAATTAAGTTACGAAATCAGACTCAAAAAAGCACTTTCTCTGAATAAACATATATATTTTTTTTTTTACATATTTGGAATTCTGACCATTGAAATATTGGAGGTAGACAAAATTGTGAATAAATTGGGCCATAAATTGGGTCGCAATAAAGGTTTATACGTTTGGCGATAATCCAGAAAACAGTCAACGAAAGTCGCCGCCGCAAATGAATATTTTAAGATAACCCATAGACTAATTCAAAAGAGGAATGCTAAGCAATTAAGCTCTGGTTGCTTGGCAGCCAAGTTCTGACTGTAAAAAAATTGAAATAATGTTCTGTGATTACTCGGAAAGGTTTAATTAATGGTTAATGCGATATCTCGAGGTTTCTATGCAATAGACAATTTTTAACAATATTCTGTCCCAAAAGCAGCGATTTTTTTTTCTTTTAATCTCCTTTGAAAAGAAAATTTGAATTGATTTATAAATTATTTATAATTTTTTAAGCTTTTAGAATTTAAATGCATGAACTTTTTATCTGACATTATTTAGGTTTCTTTTACTGTATTTATGCGAGGATTTCATACTAAAATAAAACTAACATAACTTATTATAGCTATATACAAAATTTAAGGGATAATCATTTTTACAGCTTTAATTTTAGCAAGAAGTCATGTCTTCTAGGCAAGAAAGTTTGAAGAAACAAAAAATGTGCTTGAAAAATAAGATGTATATTGTATAGTAATTCTATTGCACATTCACAAGGGTTTCGATAATTAACGATATTTCTTTTTTCTATAACTCAAGGCATTGCCGAATGTTAAGCATCATTTTAAAAACATTGAAATATGTTATGTTTAAGAATAAGATATTGAAATAATATGTTGCATATTGTACGATTCATTGTTTAAAAAATCGCTTCATTCTGCTAGATACTTAGGTTACATGGTTTTCTTTAAATAAAGATGATTTGCCAATAGCATCCTCATGTTTCGATACATTCCGAAACTTACGTTTGAAAATTCGCCATAAAATATAGCACAGCATGTTCTTCAATTTCAATAAGCTACATTTACCACCAAATACTGCTACTATGGTTATTTTTGTTTTCTTATATATATATTCTCTTTTTAAACAGAGCTTGTAAGGTTTTTAAGATACTGAAATGGAGGCACAAAAACTTAAAAGATAAAATATTCAATTTCATTAACTCAAAATATCTGGTCTCAAAATTTTAATTTGAAAGTTAAAGTTAACTTTTGCAATATTGGTGCCCTTACGCTCTTAAAGGCCACATGAATCCTGTTAAAATATTAAAATGCATATGTTTACTTTAAAGAGTGTAAAATCCTCATCGAAATAATGATCAAGACTAAAATGTAAAACAGTATAATTGATGATAAAAACTCAACTGACTTCAAAAAATATGCAGAGGGAAGTTACAGTCGACATGTTTCGAGAGTTCAAGTATAAGCACCCATTCTCAAGACTTGTCAAGCTTGAATGACTCGTGACTTTAATTATTGGACGCTCAAAACATGTCCATTTTTATTATCATCTATTATTTTTTAAATCAATGAAGTTTTTATATTTTCGATTCAGTTTCTTGGGATTATCCATTTAGTAACACAACATATTAAATTATTTCACTCGATATTATAATAAGTTTTACGTAAGATATAGCACAAGTTCTCAGATTGAAAGAATTATAATTCACTTTCTAAAAAAATCAATGGAGTGAAATTTTTTTCTTCTTTTTTGCTGCAAGCCTTAAAATTTTTTAATGACATAAAAAAATTCCATTTACAATTGAAATTTCAAAAATCGAATGAGAAAATGGAATGTCCCCTAGCACCAAGAATCGAAACTAAATAGTTACAAGAACAAATATTTCAAACAAGTTAGCGTTTCCATTCTACTCAATGTCGTTTGAAAAGATATTTTTTATCTATCGATTCCAAAATTTATTCCACATATATTTTAGGGTATACTTTAGAGAGTATTTCGATCGAGCTTATTTTTACGCCCTCAGTTGCTTAAAATTATTAAATAATTTGCTTAAATAAATTATTCAAGCTATATGATTTAATGCATTTATAGTATTGTAGTAAATGGGGCTTCCATCGCATATCCTTAACCTTAATATCGCTATCATTAAATAAATCGATTGAGCTTAGATAAATAATAAAAGTAAATTTTTTTCTCGCTTTGATTTTCAATGAATAATATGTTTTGATCAAACAGATTTTATTATGGAATTAACGAAATTTTTGAATTGGTTCCTTGGAGCAATATCATTCTTATCCTTTCATGACGAAATGTAGGAAAAATTGGTTTTCACAGTTTCTGTAAAACGTATGTTAACCTTCTTGCCACTTTTTTTAAATTTTTATTTTTCTATTTTTAATCAAAATAAGTACGGAAATCGCGTATTTTTTATTGCATTTTTTTTTTTAAATCAGATGATTCTAAAATTGGCACAGCTTCGGAATCTTTTTACAAATTTCAATTTTTAGTATTTGATGCTTAACAATATAAGGCATTTTCCTGATAACAAATTATACTACAATAATATCTTGGGAATCAAGCTAAAGTTAAAATTTAAACAAAATAGTTTAGTATATTATCCAGAAAAAATTCTACATGGTATCATATAGAAAGAATAAAGATATAATGAAATAATTAGTTGGATTTTTCTGTAAATTACACGAGGTCTGATAATAAAAAATTTAATTTCACAACTTATAAGATGTTAGGACGGCATTTAAGATACTGAGATATTTTAAGACGCTTAAGAGTTTTGGCTATGTATTTGACAGCTTTTTGTGTTCAGTATTTTTATGCTCTTTGTAGTGACTTATAAAACATCAACACTATTTTAGATAATCTATGTTGAAGTCACAAGAAACAAAAAAAAAGACAATCAATAGTTTATATTTATTTTTTGAAAAAAATAGTATGCTTAGTAAGTAGTCAGCTGTTTTGCATCAAATAATTTTTAACAGCGGAATACTCTCAATTTCTTAACAGGGTTTTATTCTTAGCTAGAAGACAATAATTCTAAGTTTTCTTTAAAAAAAAACTTGACAATAATTTAAAAAGGAACTTTACTTTAAAGAAAACCTAAATTAAAGTACTAAGAAAAGTGATTAGTATATTAATGAAGAAATAATATACGTAGTAGCGTAAAGAATAAGATTTTCAAAAATGTTAAAATAAATTCAATAGTTGTTAAAATAGTTCTGAGAAACACTCCCGTATAGCTGATTAAAAAATTCCTTTTAAGATTAAGACGATATATAAGATGTTGAGAAATTTTAAGATGCTTATAAATTTTGATTAAACATTTTTATTAATAATTATTGTCAGGGTCACGTGATGTAATAACACGCATTTTCTGATGTTGCGAGCTAAAAGCTTGATATTATAGATATGATCATTTTTTTGTTTTGGTTTTTTGGACGATGGATGAAAAAGAATAATAAAATGGTGAATTAGTTTTTGTAGAATTTTGCGTTATTTCTTTTGTAAAAGGTTACGACTGACAAATGTGCGGGGAAACCCCAATGGATTTCGAAATAAAAGATTGGTAGTTGTTTGTTCTATGAATTTCAAGTTGTTTGATGGAAGATAGTGAGTTATTTAGATTGTCTTGAAATTGGTTTAGGAAGTGGCATTTTTTTTTGTAAGAAGGTGCAGTTTAGAAAGTAGTAGGTGAAAAATGGCATTTTTAGGAAGAGCTTTAANACTAAAAACGCAAAAAGTGAAATTATTATTAAGGGTTCCAAACTTTGAATCGCTCTCCTGGCCAAACTATGGGGATCACATTTCGGTTACCAGATTTCGGTTACCCCCTATATTTTGAAGATAAAGAATCCAAATATGTAAAAAAATGCATGTTTATTCAGAGAAAGTACATTTTTGTGTTCAATTTTGCAACTTATTTAATAGTTAGCACCAATTAGCATATTTGAGGTCACCCCCAAAAACCATTAAGATTGGCACTTAGTACGTGAAAATCCGATCATTAGAAGGAAAGTTATTCAGGGTGATATCTTTTTTTTTGCGGGCTGCACCGCTAGTTAATAGTTTAAGTAAGAAAGCCTTCGAAAGTTTAAATCCCTTAATGTTAATTTCCATGCAAATCGAGAAATCACTAAGCAAATTGAGAAGTTTTTGCAACAAAATTCTAAAGAAAAAATTCTATGTAGAAAATATTTTTTGATGACTGCTTATTATTTTTTCATAAATTTATTTAATAACAGTCGAAAAATTTTCGAATTGTGCGCCGATTCTTTTCTTCTTTTCGTGCACACTGTGTATTAAAGGATAATAAAGCAGAATAGAAATTTTTTTTTATTTCGCGTGAATTAACTTCAGTCTTCACTGTTCAGTTCCTTTAGAAGAATACTATAGGACAGCAACGTTGCCACAGAAGTCATGAGAAAGGGTTTCCGAATGTGAAATATCTTCCATCCAGTGAGTTTGCTTTTTTTGAGCAAAGACACACATTCCAATTCTCTGTCAGATTTTTTTCCGAATGCTTTATAACGTATAGCCATTCTCATATTATTCATACAACTTTTTTGTAGGTAATCCGCACTGAAAACTATACACACCAGCATAATTGACTGCTGAGCACAGGCAACGATAAAGGTAACGTCATAACCACGTCTATGCCCGGGACTAGTAAGCATCAGCACCAAAGTGAAAACGTCCATTCCGATTTTACAAATCACACCAAAGATCGGAAAGGACATTATATCTTCCATCTTCTTCGTGAATGAAATCTGCTCTTTGCAACTGATCCATGGATCAACCGAACTCAGTTCATTCATTTTCCATCGATCAGCTACAAGCCAACAACTCAGACAGTAAAGCAAAGTCACCACAAAAAACATACAGTATGACGTGTATGATGATAGAGTGGCAATAAAAAAATTTATGATCCAAAAGTGAGGAAAGTAAGACGGTACGTTGAAAGTTTCACAGCTTACTCGAGGGTTTTTATCGTGCAAGATATTGATGACCAAGTCCTTTGCGATAGCGCCAAAGAAAGGAAATAGAAGAATGACAGAACCAACTGTGCATTGGACAATCCTTTTATCCTTCGTTTTATCTCTGTTGCTCGCCAAGATTTTGAAAAACCTGTGAATTCTACATCGTTTCATATACAAGGAATACCAAAGCAGTTGAACCAAGACGTATGAAAAGCCTAGAATGAAAGTAATACTTAGGGGCATTTGCCCCATATACAGGCAAAGTATGACTTTCGATACAGCCATAACTCTCGTTATGTGAAATGCTAAAGCAAAGAGATATCGTGAAGCCCGATTAGAGTTAATATTTATTCCTACACTTAGCATGACCACAATGATAAGTTTCTCTAAGGTTGACTTAGGCATCGAGCTTATTAGTTTTGTTATTGGAAATGGTATAAAAGAGAGATGTCGTGAAACTTGATACAAATTGAAGAATAATGTTCAGCAGTTTTATTATCTGAAATATTAAAAGAGATATCGTGAAGCTTGAGTCATATAAACATCTATTTACTCAATAGTTCAATAATTTTGTTATCTGAAATATTAAAACAAACATATAATGTGAAGTTTGATTAAAATTAATAAAAAATGTATAAAAGTTTTTGTTATCTGAAATTATAAAAGAGATATCGCAAAACTCGAGTTAGACTAATATTTACTCCCTCTATAGTTTGATAGTTTTGATATCTGAAACACTAAGAGGTATATCATGAATCGCGAGTCAAATTCATATCGATTCCCTCAATAGTTCTGTTATCTAAGATACTAAAACAAAAAAAATTAGGGAAAATCGAGTCAAATGAATAAATCATGTTCAATAGTTTCATGACCTGAAATACTAAATCCAAGAATAACCGTTAAGCTCGAAATCAAATTAATGAATAATGATCAAAAGTCCTGTTATCTGAAACACTAAAAGAGTTAGCGTGAAACTGGATTCAAATTAATGAATAATGTTCAATAGTTTCGTTATCTCAAATGATGAAACAGAGAGATAACTTAAATCCTGACTTGAATTAATATCTATAACTACACTCAACATAACCACAATAACCAGTTTCTGTAAGATTGAACAGAGCGTTTCGGCTAACAATTAGACTTTGGGTAGAATATTTTATACGATTTTATGTTTGTTCTTAATGAAATACTATTAATTAAGAAAGATTGATTTAAATATAATTTATTTTAACTATTTTAATAGAATGCTTTTTCCCTGAATACTTTAAATGCAATTTAGTTTAAATATTATTAAATCCTTAAATGATTAGATTATCTTCTTACTCTTTCGATATCTTATAAGTTGAAAGGTCGATTCATGTTCTATTCATAAATTGAAATTCATGTTCTATTTCGAAAAATATTCGACACTACAAGGTTTTGAGAAAAAACTCTTCGTTGTAGGAATTAAAATTTACATCATACAAATTTACATTGGAATCAATAATTTACATGAAACATTTCGTAACAAAAAAATCAAAATTTCTATCAAGCATTATTTTAGCATTGATTTCATTCTAATTGTTTTCGTTGTATCATTTTTTCAAGCAAACTCTTTTTAATGCTACCTCTTCATAAGTCGTAATGCTTTTCAAAATGATTTCAGATAAACCTTCAATGTAGATATGATTTAGACTAAATATTTATTTTAAATCAAATATTTATCTTTGTAAGCATGATTTAAAACCGAAATTTCATTACATCAATTCATTTAACCAATACTTTATAGTAGTTATGTTCTCAACAATACTGATATCGTTACAGGAACGATTTCAGTCTAACTGTTCTTGTATTCAGCCCAAACATTTACAGTCCCTGATTTCATTAAAACTTCAGCTTAAAGTATTATTTCTGCTCTTATAATACTATTGTGTTATTATGATTATATCATTAATACGACATTGTCGCATATTTTTCTTTCATCTGGTATCCTTTGTTTTCGATTCAACTGATTTAGAAACGTTCAAAATTATTATGTCTCAATTTCGTTGATTTTAATCAAATTTAGACTTTATCATTCATTTCAATATAATCTATATACATGATTTCAGCTTTGATTACCAATTATCCATTCAAACTTGTACTGTTACCCTTCAAACTTTGGTTAGGCTATGATTGCTAAATTTAACTTTGGTAACAGTTACCCAGGTTCAACAATAGACAAATAACCAAGGAATTACAGGAAACACTTAACATTTAAAACTAATTTTATTACAGCTCTAAATTCTCAACAAACATAACTCCAATCATTTCCAAATAAAAAAGTAACCCATCTTTAAAAGTATTGAAGAAAAAAAAACTACAATAAATTTCTATTTATTACAAACTTACCTTTTATAAATTCTGCCGTAAATCTCTATTTTCAGAACGATTTCAATCCAATCTTTATTTCAGATCATTCAAAATTAACTGCTTTAAATGATTTTGCAATTTTTTATTTTGATGAATAATTTCAGTTAAATTTTGATTACCTTTTATACAATGAGTTTTAAATAAATGATTTCATTCAATTCTACTCCTTTAAATGATTTTAATCAAATTTAACTTAAGTTATTTAAAAAAATTATTACTTGATATTTTCACCTTTTATACAATGAGTTTTAAATAAATTTAATAATCTGTCCTTTTCGTAAAATTTCCAAAAATTTAAAATAAAATATTTTTCTAAAAATTAAATACTGAATACAAGCAATTTATAATATTGGCTCATTTGAAACTGGCCTTTGCTTTAAGCAATGTGAAAAATATATATAAAAAAAAGTTATGATAGCTTTGAAAAAAGTAATAGTTTTATGCACAGAATTAATGGTTCCGAGTTTTGATTATCGTCTTGGTTACGCATTTATTAGGAATACAATTTCAAATATTTCTATTGAAGTCTATGTAAATATTAATAAACGCAACTTTCAATCGGCGTTGCTTTAAGATCAATTTTAAATTCGAACAAATATTTATTTCATAATTTATTATCTAAGACCAAATGTTAGTATTTTTTCATTTATTTACTTAAACTGTTAAGAAACATGATCCATTCTTAACAAATCAAATTAAAATATTAGGGATTATCATCTAAATAAATAATCTCAAATGTGAAATCGATATAATGTTAATCGAAATAATCTGAAAGCGGATAATATAATGGATGTAGTAATGTTATATTGAACTAAATGTGTAGTATGCAAATACCACTAAACATTGATTTAAATCTTATTGTGCTTTACCCTAAATAAATTTCATTCTCCTGATCACGTATTATGGCTTAAGTAGTTGGCCTAAAATAGGCTAAATAATTAGTTTTACCAATAATTTTAGTTAAGAAATCAGACTCTTTTGTGACATGTAACGAAAACAATACTTAGCATACCTATATTTTTTTCTACGGGTATTTATCTATATATTTTCGAACACTAAAATATAAGATAATTATATTCTGGAGAATATGCTCCTAATAGCGTGGCCAATAGCGTGGTCGAATGTTTGGACCCCTTAATGTAAATTTCACGTTTTGAGTAAATTTTACGTCGGAGTTACCCTTACAAGAAAGTAGGAGGTTTTTGAAGAAAAAAAAAACATCTGAAGTAAAAAATGAGGTTATGTTCTGCACCAACAATAACCTTATAATTAAATCTCAATTTTACTTTCATTTACACCTCATAAAATCATCGTCATGCATAACTCAGCAATACTTTTAGTTGAGATTGGGTAAAATTATTCACACCTCAAATATATTTATTCGCTTGAATTTCAGAAAAAATAGCTTGTTCACTTCAAAAATAACCTCTCTAAGCTAGCTGCTCTAAAATAGATTTAGGGGGTGCTATCCCCTCTGCAGAGGATCAAAATTGTGATGACATGTTTTCGGATCATAATCAGGGATGTTTCCCAGACCGTCGCCAATAGCCCATAGTGCAGCTCTAGTGCGACGTAAATGAACTACAACTAAAATAGATTTCTAACAACCTCAAGTGTAAATATAACAACTTCCTACACCTTCATTATACACCTTGAGAGATAGATCTTTGAAAGTTGTTTTTGAAGTCAACTTCAAATAAACTTTCAAAAAACCCTGACACCTCAAAACAACCTCAAATAAACTTCAAAGACACCGTAAATTTTTCATATAATTTATTCATATAAAAAAATTTTCATATAATTATTTCATATAAAAAGTAATTTGAAATAATTATTTATTGTGTTCAATATGCTATTTGAAATCAGTTTCTATTAAACATTTAAAATATTAGAATTTTATCATTGAAATAATTTTAAAAAAAATTTTAAGCTGCATTGTTATAGTGTCTAAGTTATCTTGGCACGTTTTTTTGTATGCAAAAATAAAATAAAAAGAAATCGGTGAATAGTTTCCGAATAATAAAATTACAAAAAATGGTATTTTAAACTTTTCATTCCTGCCTAAGTCTACAAATATTTCATTGTCAAACTGTGCTGCAGAGGTAAAAAATGCGGATGAGGGGGTAGAATTATTCACAAAGAGGAAGATAAGGATTTTCAGACACTGTTGATTAGTGATTTTGCAAAAAACTGTAGTTCGATTTCTCATCCCGTCCTTATATTCCCAAAGGTATTTTATGTTTTGGTCCTTCTATTTTAGAGACCTTTCTAATCCAAAATGCAAACCAAAAATTCAATGATTAATGATTTTAGAGCACCTTCACAATTATAAAATACTTGGAAATCACAATTCATTATTTTTTTTCTTCAATTTCTAAACCATCCAACTTTAAATGTTATCACTTCTTTATAGGATGTATGCTTATCTTATCAGTGAACTCAAACTTTTTCGAATTAATTTGTCTCTGTTTGCTTTTCGTGTTATTTCATTTAATAAAGGTTTGCTTGGTGCCACAGAAACGCTTAGTAGTTTTTATTAAGTTTTACTATTTCTGATTTTTAAACTTTGTTTCCACTAGATCGCTCTTATGCAGCTCTTAGAGTTTTGTTTTATTGTTTTTATTGTATTGTTTTCACTCGATCTTAATTTTATCACTTAAGATCCCTCTTGGATTGCTCTTACATTTTTACTATGTTGTATAACCGGCATGGAACTGCTGACCCGTTTTTTGGGTTTAAGACTGTCATTGCTCAACACCATAGACGAAAACATACTTTAGTTAGGGATGTTCGCCCATAATATCGGCCTCATTTCAATAAATCTTGCCTAAAGGTACTAAATGAAATTTGTGGAAAGCCCCTACCATAGAGAGACTTCTTACCAAATTTACAAAAACTATTTAGAAAACTACTAGATTCGTTTTAAATTTTAAAGATATTCAAATTTAATTTAATTTTAAAGATATTCGAATCGAAATCTTTTACCAAAGTTACCAAATACGAGTCACGATAAAAGTATGAAAAAATGAATTTTAATAGTTTTCCGTGCATGCACAGTATGGAAGAACTATTTTCAATACAGTGAAACCCCCAGGAAAAACAACCTCTATATAGTGACCGCCCCTAATTACGACAACTTTTGGGAGGCATGTAACATAGTGTTAAAGAAAACCTCTAGCAGAGACCGGGCAAATATCTGCACAAAATGTGGAAAAGATCAAATAAGGAAACACGAAATAATATCGAAACAAAAAGTATTAACAAAACAAATAAGTAGATTAAAGTGTATTCAAATTATTTGTGTGAGACTTTTATTCAGAGAGTTTTTTCTGACGATAACAACCTCATGTTGCAGTTAGAGTGCACACTAAAGACGATACTATCAATGATTTACTTTTAATGAGTTGAAAGTTAAGTTAGGAGAGAAAAGTTATTTTAGAAAAATCAAACACAACTCTTCTCATATTTTAAAACTGACTAACTTTTATAATATAAAATTAAATGCAAACTTAAACAAAAAACATAATTGTTTTTATTTATTTAAAACAGCTTTACCATTACTAATTGGTAAATTTGCTTTTGCACGTAATTACGAGTAAATCAGTTAGGATCATTTTTATCGACGCTAAATTTTCTTCATTAATCCGTCTTTTCCTGGCGAAAACAGAAGTAGTATTTCTACACCAATAAAATGACACTCACTAAAATTAAAAGCGTTTATTTGTACTTTCGATAACAATTTTAAAGTCAATAGGAGATAAGAATCTCCATCGACAAACATTTTACTGTGGAACGCCCGAAAGATATCACTGTACTCATATCTTGCGCAATTTCTAATGAATTTTTTCGAATTTTAAAAGTATATTTTTTTATTAATTATAAATTGCTCCGAAAAGTTTGTTAAATTTTGTTGAATATTTTCACAGTTATAAAAAGAAAACGTAAGGCAAAATATTTTTTTTCTTTCTTCATGAAAATAAACATATGTCCATCTTAACTTCCGGAATTTTATGCAATTATTTCATATTATTTCCAAAGAAATCGATACACACGCTACCAGCTTATTGCTATAGTTTCTGATATAGGGTGTGTAAAAAACTCACTTTCTTTCTTTGCTTATTGCTAGAAATTTGAAAAATGTCAAAAACAGAGGCTGTCGCTTTACCGAGAGGTCACAACCGTTTTCACGTATTCGTCATCATTGTAGTGATTGTTGTCAAAATGATGTTTGAAATATCGGAAAAGATGAAAATAACTCAGCGCAAGTTCTGGGCTGTAGGGAAGGATGGTCCAAATCTTCAGTATCAAAAGAGTCCAATAAAGCTGAGCTGCGGAGAGAGTCGTTGTCAAAGAGCACCTACTTCACAAATCTGCTAGAGAATGTATGCAGCAGGCAAATTTTTTTTTGCCGAAAAGAGCTTCACTGACCGTATCTCGTGAGTGGACATTTTAGAGACACAGAACTGGCCGTACAGCTTTCCTACTTAGCTGCAACTGAGCGCAGTTGGTCCTAAGGAATGCGGGGACACGACACAAGCACTCGTTGTGACGGACTCGGCACCTATTCGTGGACACAACGAAACGACCCTTACTTAAAAAACACCCGTCGTATTTAGTCATATATTTATACTCTATTCTCGTGATTTGCGTTTTACATAAGAATAAATACTCAAATATATAATCGATTGTATATCCTATATCACTCAATAAACTTTATTTAGAAAGAGAACTATGAGCTTAACATAATACGAGAATATTTTTTGCGAAAAATAATACATGGTTGAACATGTTTTTTTACTGATCTTTAAAACTGTTATTTTAAATGTCGCGACATTTCAGTATAAAATTACAAACTAATTCTGTAAATGTTTCTGGATATTCAATGTGTATTGTATGGGTGGCACCTTCTGCAGGTTCATAGACAGTCTTTGGAAACCATCTGACGAACTCTTCTTTTCCGCTCAACCTGTAGGAGAAAAATTTCACTGTAAAAACTCACCCAAATAGTAGTTTCCTTGGTCTGATCCAAGCAAATATTTTCAAGTTGAAGAAACTACTTTGTCGGAAGCCTTATGGTACGATGCATTAAATAACAAATTATGTGACTTTGTTTTCACAGAGCACAGAATATACAGTGCGAAAATAAATTTACGGACCACCCTGAATAACTTTTGAACTAATGATGGGATCTTCATGTGCTTGGACTCAATCTTAATGGTTTGAAGAAGTAGCCTCAATTATGCTAATTAATTTGGTTACGAAATCAGACACTAAAACGTACTTTCTCTGAATAAGCATATATTTTTTAAATTAATTAGCATAGATTAAATCATTATCATCATATAAATAATCATAGATTAAATCATTAGCATGTGTGAGGTTCCACCCTCAAACCATCAAGACTGAGTTCCAGAGCGTTAGATCAAAAGTTATTCATGGTGGTCCATTTGTATTTTTGAGCACTATACTTGGTGAGGATACTTCTTGTGTTAACAGCAAAACGCTCGGCAAAAATTATCAATAGAAGTAATCATAGAGATTCATAAACATTTAACTGCCATGCTAACTGATGCTGCATGTACAGTGAGCAAACTCTTTCGTTCGAATGGATCGGATTTTCACGATTAGTAATTAAGTTATGAAATCGGACAGAAAAACATACTTTCTCTGAATAAACATATAATAGTTTTTTGCATATTAGAATTCTTAACTTTCAAAATATAGTGGGAGGGGTGTACCGACAATCTGGGAAATAGGGTCCACAGTTTCGACGTCATAATGTTAGTTTTATTTAATACGTATTTCGCCATATCTCGAAAAATTTTAAAGCAAATTAAAATAAATTTTGCACACAATTTTAAAATTTATTTATCCAAAAATATTTCCTTGCAAAAAATTTTAGTCAATGTTCATTATTTTTTATTAATTTACTCAATAACAGTCCAAAAAAATTTGAATTGAAAATTATACAATTTTTAACATAATTTTAAAAAAATGTAATTTTACATGGCAAAATGCAAAGTTTCAGCGAATTCGGAGGAATAGTTCTTTAGAAATCGTATTTTAAGAATACGCCATTTTAAAATACGCCTGTTACTAAATATAATAATAAAAAAATGATTAATATTTACTAAAAGTTATATTTCATACGGAGTTTTCGTTGAATAAACGAATTTTATAATTGAAATTATGGTAAAATACGCAATAAGTAAAATTAACATTAAGGAGTCCAAACTTTGAATCGCTCTCCTGACCAAACTATAAGGACCTTATTTCCCAGACCCTTGTATTTCGGGGATTAAAAATTTTAATCCGTTGAAAAAAAGGCATGTTTATCCAGAGAAAGTGCGTTTTTATGCTTGATTTTGTATTTTAAATTAACGTTTACACTAATTAGCTTATTAATTATTATATGTGAGGTCAGCCATTCGAACGATTTACATTGAGTTGTTGTTCGTAAAGATCCCATCATTTGATCAAAAGTTAATCAGTGTGTTGCGTTTATTTTTCGCACCCGGTACTCCCACTATGCGCAGAAACGAATCACTTTTGACCTAATGATTTGATTTTAACGGAATCAATGTTAATGGTTCGAGGGCCTAACTTTAAATATGCTAATTAATTAGTATAGACGGTATTTTACGCTATGAAACAGAAACGTTTTTTTTTTCTCTTCGAATAAACATACCTCGTGAAATTTAGATTCCTCAAAAAATGAAGGGGGTAGCCGCAATCTGGAAATATGCTCTTAATAGTTAAGAAAAGAGAACTTGAACTCTTCAATATTAATTTTATATTCTTAGTGTATTTTATCAATTACGTGAGCTTTTTAAACAAATCGAAATCTTTTTTCGCGCAGTTAGGAAATTCTTTTATCCAAGATATCTATCCTGCAAAACATTATTTTCTATAATTATTTACTATTTCCTGTTATTTGATACGAAATATTCTGAAAAATGGTATTTGATGTGATATATTATTTAATTTTCTGTTGTTTGATATAAAATGGTCAGAAAAATTTTTAATAATAAGGTTAGTTAATTATACATCGTTTTAAAGAATTTTATTTTAAATTTCAGCTGAAAATCTTGAACGCAATCGGTCGAAAAGCTCTTGTGAATTCAAATAATTGATTTTATTAATGTCCGATAACTTAGAATCTATTTGAGTGATTTCTCTGTATACTTTACAATTTAAATTTGTTACGAAAAATATTATTTCTTTTCTATTGAGGAAGTATGAGATCAAAAGTCATTCAGGATGCTCCTGCACATTTTTTCCCTTCGTATTTCCATAATTTATCCAAAATGTATTATTTTCATAATTTCCATAATTTATCCAAATGTACATCTAAATGAACAAGATAATCAAGACATTCATTTTTTCTTTCATGTAAATTATTGCAATTTTTTTGTGTGTTTCTCTCGTTGCTTCTGTGTTTCGTCACTGAAAAAGATTTTTCATGACAGAACTATAGTTTATCTGCTAATAGGGCGTTAAAAACTTCCCGCTGCAGTCCTTGCCAAGAAAAAGATGTCTTAACAATCTTCTGCATAATTATGGCTATCAGGTAAGCATTACGCAAAAAGCTGTCTTTATTTTCTTAAAAAGCCGGTACCCATCGAGCTGAAGCTGGGTGGGCTTTAAGCTTAAGTTGAATCCCAGTCCTTATACACACAAGCATGGCCATTTCTCAGGGCTCTCTCTCTCTCTTAACGGTCATAGTAGAATCGCCATGTAGTTTTGATCCTCGTCATAACGCCTCTCCGAATTTCCACACCGCAACCTGTGAAAAGATTCTCAACCACTACATATTCAGCTCCCACCTTGTTGCGCACACACGCATGCATGTATTTTTTCTCTAAGGTTGGCAGAAGTGAACTCACAAATCCCTTATAAAAGAGATCAATTTTGTCAAATTTACGTAGCAAAATAATGGCAAAAAAATGGCCATTTTTATGTTAAAAATTTCCCAAATTTTAACATTTATTTAATGTATTCGAGACTACCCATTGAAACCAAAATAAAACGTTTGATAGAAACCTTAAAATGCTTCTGCGGCATTTTAACGTTATTTTCACGTAATAAATACTTATCTCAGTTGCACCCCACTAGCGGTTTGAGTGACCCGAGAACTTTGTCACTGTTACGGCTCAGGAAAGCATGTCGGTTTGCCAATGTGACATTATTTATGCTCTTTTCTTGATGTTTAATTTTAAAAATATTTAAAATATGACTTTTTTTTAAAAAAATCTTACACATTGAGTATAGAGTGTGTTCCGTAGATGACCAAAACAGGACCATCGTAGATTGTTTCTGGATCTTTTCCTATTTCTTCTAGAACTTCGGATGGCGTGAATTCTTTTCTAGTTATGAACCCATGAATGGCTTCCAAGTTTGTCTTCCATTCATAACCTCCTTCGGGTTTCAATTTGAGTGGGAGATCTCGCCCATCCCACTCATGGAGTGGAGTGAGAGCCTTAGTTCGATCTACCTGCAACAACGTCAGATAAAGAAATTATTATTTTGGCAAATGATAATATACGCAGAGTTATTTGTAATGACCGTCTTTAATATAGATATTAAAAGTTTTTGTTAAGCAAATTATTAAAGAAAACTACCGTAAAAATTAAGAGGGTAAAGCTATTAAAGTCTTAAAAATACAGGTCTGTCCGTAAATTTTTTCGATGGAAATATATAACCACTTACCGTATAAACCACTTACAGTATAAACCACTTACAGTATAAGCCACTTACCGTAAATTAATATGTTCGTAAAATATATCTTTAGTTTGAATCTTGGTGTCACTTGAGATTCGAGCGATTTGTTTGTAGCTATATATTCTGTTTATATTCTTTTAGGACGGGCTGGGATTGAACTCGGAATCTTTTTCCGTAACCACCCTAGAAAATGGTGCTCTAAGCATGTGTGAATTAAGAAGTTCGCTTTCACAAGAAATTCTTTCACAAAGCAAGACCTTGTAAATTAAAGGTCATTTCTCTGTATTTTAAGAAGCACGATAACATGGTTTATCATAGCACCATAAAAAATGCTAGCCGAAACTAGCAGAATATGGTGTATTTTCTGGCTCTTTGGAAATAATCAAACATGGTATTATTACAATATTGTTTGGTAATAAATGAGGTAAAATTCGGTAAATATCCCAAAAGAGTTGGTAATTTTAACAGTACTAGTACATTTTGAGATAACGCAAAAGTTCCTCTTCATTATTTAGTAAGCGGTAGCTAACTTTGTTTTTTGTTAGTAAGTTGTTTTCATTTCTATGTAAGCTATAAGCTAACTACTACTAGCTCTTAAAACTATATATTTATTTATTTATTGACAAAACATACATTTTCAGGCTTGTGAATTTAATTAAGGCTCATAAACCTTTGTCTAGTGGAAGGACAAATAGCACAAGGTCAGCACAGAGATTCATCCTGGGGAACAGCGGTATTTAAACCTCCATGTTTCACCTGGTGATGCAGCTAGGTTGGCAAGGCCTCTTTAAAACTGTAGAAGACACATATTTATGAATAAATATGAAGCTTGAGTAGTGTTGATCCGAAAAAGTAACTTAAATGTTGCGCATCAGTCTAAAATGAAAGAGTTGAGGTAGTAGGTTAAAATCCCACCACAACAACGGATACATTTATTTATATTTATTCATTTATGCTTATTTATTTACGTTTATTTATATTTATTTATTTATAGATATCTACGGATTTATTTATAGTTACACATACATACGCAGGCTTGTTTGCTTCTTTCAATGTTCAACTTATAAACCCTTATGTCGAAGAACAGATATCACAAGATTAAAAGCTCATCACATAGAGATACGGAGGAATTCGAACTCGCTTTACTTCGACGCTACAATCGCTGCATCTTTGTAGTTTCCTTCTCTGACTTGTGCGAACTGTTCTTCAACTGGGCGAAAGCTTATAATAAATCATACTTTGTAAAGAGTGTGCAAGCCTGTATATGTATCTGTAGCACAATAAATACTTGGAGTAGTAATGTTTATATTTTTTTTTAATTATTCGTGTTAGAGTTACCATCATGGCTGAGAAGTCGCATTTTTCCACCTAACACTATATAAAATAGGAGTTTGAGTTCCACCGTAACCCTATATTTGCAACAATAAACGAATTTGGTTAAACACATGTGCAGGCTCGTATGTTTGATGCAAATAATGTCTCTTTTTAAATGGAACAACAAATTACGTAAAAATAAGCAAGACTCCACAGATATAGGAGATCGAAATGGCTTATAGGTGACGTAGATCAGAACTCTCAACCTATGGCAACACTTCGCATGCTTTCCCTATTAGCGTGTGGAGAGTCATAAGAGAAGGAAGTAAGCTAGTATCTGTCATAAAAATTAAAAACTTTTAAGTTAGGACACTATAGAGAGCTGAAAACTACATTGATCATAGTTCCAATAGAACGCGCCGTAGAATTTTAAAAAAAATATTTGTGACAATTAAATACGAAAAATATTACGAAAGGAGAAAATATTGTAGTACATTCCTATACAACTCAGAAGAAGAAGGAAATAGGAAGGGTCATGCCATCGTACCGATCTTCCCCCTAGATGGCGCAGTCGAGCGTTGCGATCGCGAATTGTTTGGTGGGAAGACAATATCCCTCAGCAACTGAGGCCCCGAACATTTTTGATTATTTACTTGCAATTAATTCTAGAGGCCATGCTAGCCGTGAGCTATTCCTTGTTTCTTTTACCCCCTCTGAAGCACCCTCGTGCTCCTTAGAATTCGAACGAGCTAATAACTTTACCATCACTCATCAGCAAATAAAATCCTGCTCTGCTCCTCAACGGGGTACGAGGGTAAAACACCAGTCCATAGATGGTTGACGCAAACAGAGGAAGCGGTAGACCGAAGTCATTGACTTAAAGAGCTTATTGTGAAGGAACGTTACTATTATGAAAAATGCGTAAAACAGACACCATAGCTTGATCTATCTGTGCCGTGTAAGTATCTTTAAAACGCTTGAAAGCTTTAGTTAGACCAATTTTTTCTTTTTTATAATTGAAAAACATTTTGGAAAAATAGGTGAACTCTTATAACATTTTAAATAAACCACCATTTTAGATAAACCATAAAAGTATAAACAGCCTCTTACTACTCTATTTGGATAAAGGCGGGGACATCAAAAGGTTATCAAATAAATGCATTTATGCGTTATTTCACCATGGTGAAATAAATGATAACTCTGAAGAACATTTGAGAAAATACGTGAACTCTTATAACAATTCAAGTAAACCACCATTTTAGATAAACCATAGAAGTGTAAACAGTCTAATACTACTCTATCTGGATAAAGGCAGGGACATCAAAAGGTAAACTTTATCAAATAAATGGTAAAATAAATTATAGTTCTGAAAAACATTTTGATAATTTTGACACAATACTTTTGAATACGGCATAAAAACCATTTATTTGGTTACATTCAATGTTCAATTTTGTATTTATAATTAGAGTATAGTAACAAAGACTAAAATTTTGAAAATCAGAATTTCTGGTAAACTATTTTCATAACGAATGGGAAAAAATATCAAACGAATGGTTTAAATACCGTCCACTGCTATTGAGATCAATAAGAGAACAACAAGAATTAAAATAATTTTTCCCCAGCCAGTTCTTAGAATAAGAAGAAGGCAACCAGTCAAATAAACTGGTTTTTAATGATTTCAGTCCCTCATATGCTCATCTTTATTCGCGATCGTAACGCTCGAGTACGACCTCTAGCGGGAGCCTGTAAATATCAGACATTAATTTATCACGTTTTCATTCAGTTCCATCAGAATCACTGGCAGAGTCGGTCGCCATTTTCTTTGCACGAAATAAGAAGCAAAATTTCCTTAAGGAAAAAGTCGAAAAACTTGAAAAAACTCTCCAGAACATTGTTAAATCTTTCAGAAACAGAACACGCCTAACATTTGAAGAAAATTCCTCAATAATTTTCAACTTTTATTATCAACAAACTTGCAACTGATAACTTCCGATTTCGCTATCGCATACTGTTACAGATGTGTGTATTAAGGTAAAATGCATTTCTTCTGTCTTCAATTCATTACAAATTAAACTGAAGTCAACATTGCTTTCGTCATTCCAGTGAATAAATATGAATTCAGAACATACAGAATTGTAATAGTTATAGCATATTCTTCTTCGTTATAGAATAGTATATATTTCTGTATCCATATAATTCGGAAAACAACAATAAAAAATTATCCAAGTTACTTGAAATAGTGCCATTTGTGCTGATTCTTAATTAATTTAAATCGTTTTCTTGGTAAGTTTTTTTTAATTTTGAAAGAATAAGTTCAACTAGAATTCAGCTATTCTGTTTTTAGCTACATATTCAAATTCATATCAATTATAAAATTTTGCTGTGTAGTATGTTATCTAAAAGTAATGAAGGTATAAACTATGTATCTATTATTTGAGAATAAAGTTTTCAAACAAGGAACTTATCATTTTGGAATTCTCCGGGAATCATAAATCAGGTAAGTGCAATGATTTTTACAATAAAAAATTTGCTTGTAAATATTTTTTTTTCATTTGATGATGGTTCTCTACAGAATGGTTTTTTACGTCTGATTAAGAACTATAAGAATAATAAAAAAAGAAACAATATGAAAGTTTTTATTTCAATGTTAATAATTCTTAAAATCGTTTTTTTTATCCTAAGAATTCTTTATTTTCCGTTTTTTAGTTTATAATTTTTTGATAAAAATTGTTCTCAAAATACTTTTGAAAAATTAAATGGTATAACATTATGTGTTTATGTATACTTCTTGTATATTCCAATGTTTGAAATAATATGATTCAGAAAAGTATGGAATAAAAATTCGGTACTTACGACGTATTAACGCCACCGCCGCTACAGATTTGGCGGTTTTTAAGTGCCGCCAATCTACACTTAAAATTTTTGCGACAGTTCATAAAATAAAACACTTTATTTAAAATCAAAATAGTTAATTGGATTTCGGTGGAAAATGAGCCGATATAGAGTTTAGCATAGATTCAAAACAATCATATCGCCATATGAACTCTGATGAATAAGATTCCAAATGAAATAACATTTCCAAAACGTACGTTTGCCAAGATAAAGTTTTATGTTGTGGGAATTGGTACATTTTCGTTTTTTCGGTAAAATATTTCCCTCCTGAAAAAATAAAATTGCATCTTGTTTTGTTTTTGGCAAATCCCAAAGACGAATATTCGTAGCACTAAAAATGGCGACAAAAAAGAATTGTTTTTTTGTTTTTGTTTCGTCAGCATTCTTTATTTTACGTTTCTTAGTTTCTAAATAATGATTTTTATTGAAACTTGAAATTTTTTGATAAAAATTGTTGTCAAAAAACGTTGTTTACAAAATTAAATTTCATAAAATTATGAGGCTTATGTATACTTTTTGTTCATTTTAATTTTTGAACTAATATGATTCTTAAAACTATAGAATGTAAAGTTTAAATGGGCCTTTCATGTTATATCATTAAATTTAGTAATACTATTTCTCGGGCATTAGGTTTTAACTCTTATAAGAATATACATATTTTTTTCTGTTAATGTACAAATATTTTTCCGATGTGTTTTGGATATTCCTTCTCTAATAAAAAGAGATACCATTTTGTTTTCGGTTGTACAAGAAAGAAGATCAAGCATTTTTCTTTTTTAAATTTAATTAGCCATGATAAAAAAGGAACGTTGCAATGCTACGCGCTACATTAAAGACGACTCTAGAGTAAATTAATGACTGTTCATATAAAAATCGCAGGTATTAGTCTCATACAACAACGCCCCCTATAGTTCGTTGCGATCGCGAATATCAATATTAATTGGCCGTTGTTTCAAAAAATTTCTGATATTTTTCTTAGTTAAATGTTAATTTCGTACCCTTCATAGACATGGCTTCTTGTTTCCAGTGTATTTACAACGATTTGAAAGTATTAATTAAAAGAGTTACGGAACTTCCTTTATAAAATTATCCTCATTTCAGAGATAATATTATCCACGCTCTTTATTCCCTGAAATTGTTAAGAGATGATTTTTCCCAGAAAATTCGTGAAGGAATGAAAGACGAAATTACCCCTTTTGAATTCAAACATAATTATACACACATAAGTACAGTGTACAAAAAAATGAAACACTCTGAATAACTTTTGATCTAATGATTGGATTTTTTACGCACTGGAGCTCAATGGTTTCAGAGCCTCATCTTAAATATGCTAATGCTATTAGTGAAGACTATATTTTAAGTCACGAAGTCAGACACAAAGACAGACTTTGTCTTCGAAAAGATCTCGAAGTAAATCAGTCGAAAAGTTCTAGAGAAATCAAATTTTAAAAATCCGACTTTAAAATTTGAAAACTCATGAACTATTGAACCGATTGTCCTCAAATTTTGTATTTAGTCATTCAAAATTATATTCTTGAAAATGGTGCAAAAATGTGTATATATAATAATTTTTTCGACTATTATTTAGAAAAAAATAAATAACTATCAAAAATGATTTTTCCCCATAGAATTGTCTTTAGATAAACAAATTTTATAATTGTATACAAAAATCTTCGCTTTAAAAATTCCTGAAATATGATGAAATACATAAAAAGGTCAAATTAACAGAAAAGGTCCAAACTTACAACCGCGCTCCTGAACAAACCATTAAGACTCCAAAGTGAGACTAATTTGAGAGTCAGGTATCAAATCAGTCGGGGGGAAAAAGGTATATTTATTCAGTGAAAGCATGTTTCTGCGTCTGATTTCGTAACTTAAAATATCACTCATTAATAAGCATATTTGATGAGGTGAGGCCTTCAAACCGTTAAAATTGAGCATATAACTGGAAAATCTGATCATTAGACCGAAAGTTACTCAGAGTATCTTTCATTTAGTGACGCATTCATCAATAAATGTTTTACTTTTTGTTCTGTGGCTGTCAAGTGCCGGGCTGCTATTCTCTTAGCTTCCAGAAGATCTACATGCAGAGGAATTTTGTCCAAGACTTCTGTTAACAGCAGTAAATAGTGTCTACCTATTTCTTCGCAGACTTTTGGATCGACGAACATCATGTCCTCTATAATCATGGCATGTACTCTATCTGACTATGAAAATAATCGTAAAAAATTAAATATTTTAACTGATTTTAACCATTTCTCACAAATACTTGTCTTAATAAGTGGATGTTAGAATCAAATTTTCACACAGAGAAAATAAAGTATAGTCAGACCTGTAAGAGAAATAGTGTGGTTATCTCGATCGTGATGGGTTGGCATTTGTTTACGTTAGCAACCATTCTTTAAATTCTATTTCGAGAAAGCTTAGCCTATCAAGTATCAATTCTCTTAAGTGACACATTCTAAATTATTTCACAGAGGTACTTTCTCAAAAATTTTAATTCTTTTGCTATATATTTACACAGACATTTAACACGAAGACAAGCATGAAGCCATATGGAACATTAAAAAAAAATTAATTACGCATCGAAGTATCCAGGGACGCAAAATAAAAATATATCACTGTTACAATAAAATATATAAACAAATAACAAAGCTAAATTAAGCAAAATAAGTGGACTAGATATAATTATATTCCAACTCATTCGATGTGCGATACGGCTTTGTATTTAATTAACTTACTGTTAATTAACATTCTAACTTATGTAGAGAAACTTAGCTAAACTTTAATGCTCCATTTTGCTGATAAAGATTAGTTGGCACTGACGTCATAGGTCACATGTGTCTTCACCTTGAAGTGCAAGTAACCAATGGTATGCTTGCAATAAAGAAAAAACATGTTTCTTCAGTGTTTTTACCTGCGATGTCACGGAAACAGCATCTTTACAAAAATGTATAAATAAAATAAACAAACTTTTGAAATAAAATACGCAATTAAAGCTAATTACTAATTATGCGTATAGTTTAAAGCGCAATGTGTGTGTTTGAAAGTTTTAAACCGAGATTAAGAGTTTGCATTTAAGTGCAACTCACATGCCTGAGCGCAAAATACATGGCTGTCTTGCCGCCCATGCTGTGACCGATAATATTGGCAGTTTGAATTCCGATGGAGTCCATGAAACGAGCAACGTCATCCGCCATGACAACGTAGTCCATTTTCTCTGTCCATTCACTGTCTCCGTGATTTCTGGCATCCAAGGTATACACCTGAAGAAGTCATTAAACTCTCAAAACTTATGCTCAAAACAAAATCAGTATTTAAATTTAAAAAAGAAAAACTTTCACATTATCATATATTTATGAAGAGATATTTAAGTATCGAGATTTGTCGCGTCAACTACAATTGCCAAGGTGCCAAATAAATTTTAAATATACAAATTTTGTGGTTACGAGTTATACCATTCCAATTGGTTCCCTTTCTGTGATGGATTTTTTCTTTTTAGTGTCTTGTGGGCCTCTGTCAAGATTATTATGCACACTGTGATGCCAGAATTGGCATACACATATTTATTTTCTATCTTTTAAAATATCCTTCATTACTTAAGCTTATTTTTATTAATAGAATTACTTTTAAAATAAATCAAAAACTTAATCTTTTTAAGCGAACATAAAATATTTATTTCTTCTCTTCCAGATCAATGTAACGGATACTTTCTTTTTATTTCATTATTATGCAGACATATAAATTCACTGTCGCCTCTAATCGAAAACAAAAATCTATTTATAACTTTTTATTCTAATTTTCCAACGGCTAAATGTTTCGGTTGCATGGTTATAATAATTCACATAAATTTGTTGGCGACTCGTGATCGCCAAGGTGTTCTTTTTAACCCATGTGGACATGCTAGTTGGCTTTGTTTTTGGCTATGATATATTATGATAAATCGCCAAATTTTGGATCTCCTACCCATACTCTTTCTCTGTCCGTTGAGAATAAATATATTCACTTTTAATTTCAAATTGGTGGAGGCTGGGGGCCTTTGGGCCTCCCAGTCTTAATTTTCTAACGGTCAGAAATGTTCTGGCTTTATGATCTCTCAATAGAGAGTATTCTTATTTCATCCCTTTAAGGGGTTTCTTATTTTTTTGAAGAAATGGCCATTTCATAATTTACAAAATTATGCTTAATAAAATCTAAATTTACATTCAACGATTTGTACATCATTTCCTGGAAACGTTATTGTTTTTATTCATTCAATATTGGCCAAAATGAACATTCATAATTCCACTATACATTAACCACTATCAAATACGGCTAATGAAGGAAGCAGCAGACTTTCATCATTACACACACAGATTACGATACGGAACTCTCCCCATTTATGCATTGAAGTACTGATTATTAAGGAAACCATTTAAAGTACAAAATCTTTTCATGATAGGAAAATTCAAGAGGTGATTACATTTTAGTTAGAAGAGACCCTTGAGCTATAACAAATTTGGTCGCCGGTATTTGTAATATTATTTCATTTATGACAACTCCTAAAGTAACATGTATATAATATTGGTCGATACTTCCCTTTTTACTGCCCAAATAGAAAGTAAATAAAAGACAAAAAGTAAATAAGCAAGTAAATAATAATTGCGTTAAATATGCTAATTTATTCCTTAAATTATACGTAATTTTGAATTCATTTTATTTATGATAACAGAAGTATACAATTTAATTGAAATTAAAGTATAACACCAAAAATAGGGGAGATTTCCTTATCGTGATTTGTGGCAGAATAATCACATAGTGTTGGAGACTTCCGGGCAGCGGCCCGCGAGAAACTAAAAATAATAATAATAATAATAGTAATCATAAAAAATAAAATTAAAAAAGACATCGCAGGAAGGGACCAACTTAAAAGTTATAACTCGTAAACTCGTAGCCACCCCCGGGCAAACATCTACAGTTTAAAATCAGTTTGGCCCCTTGGCGATTGTAGTTGGTACAACTAATCACAATACGGAAATATCCCTCAAAAATACTATGCATTTTATTTAATCACTAAAAGTGTTTCATAGATTTTATTTATTAGTCAGACATATTATTGTACAAATCATTTGTTTTCTTAAACATTCCTATATAAAAATAAAAACAAAACTCCTTTAGAACCATATTTTTCATTCAAATATATATCCAGGAAGCATTTCAGAACAAGACATATATTTGGTTTAATAATTAAGATTAATAAAATATTTTTAATGTATGGAAATTTAATCGATATTTAAAGAGGACTAAAACAAAACCGAAATTTTTGTTAATTTTCCTTTTGGCAATAAAGTATCTCACCAAGGAAACATGCAAAAGTTTTGCAGCTATATTAGCTAAAAATAGAGTAAATATTGAAAGAATATCTTTATTTAGAAAAACTATTTTCTTCTTTAATCTGATTTCTTCATTTAAAAAATTTGCTGCACCAAATAATCAGCACATTCATTTATTGATTTATTGTTAGGCACTCTCGAAATATTAGGACTGAATTTACGTGATCATTAGATCAAAAAATATTCAGGGATTTCCTTTTTTTTGCTTACTGTACATTTACCTTTAGTTAAGGAGATCTGTTAATGTAAGTTTGTTTAAGTCTGTCTGATATTTTGAAACGTATACATTTGATATCATTCTAAGAGTTCAAGCATATGAGCGGTAAATAAAATTTATTATTATTCTTAATTTTCTTCGTTTTCTCTCTCTTTTCTGTTTTTCATTTTTATCTTTATTCAGCTATATATATATATATATATATATATATATATCTCAGACGTGCTGTTACGCTTT
>NC_092209.1:2965190-2991208 GCF_043381705.1 Parasteatoda tepidariorum
AAACAGTAGTTTGTAGAAATTCCGCAATTATTTTTAACAATTACTTTATAGAATAGAAACGTTTGTTCTAAAGTTAAAAGATCCCTGTGGCTGCAGCTGAGCATAAACAAGAGTTATGTATTTATACTAGTCATTATGAATAAGAGATATCAATTTGACCATATATTCATGCCCAGACAATGTCAGCAATCAATTTAAACATATATTCAAGTGTGAATGTTCACTTATGAAAAACATTGAAGTTATTTCAAAGGAAAGAAACATATTTCCGATGTATTTAATTTCTTAAGCACATAAAATTGCAAATATTAGATAACTTCCTCGCATTTTTCAAACTGAATATTTGTTGTCGAATAAAGCATAAAAAATTGTTGTTTTAGGATAATGTTTTAGAATAACAAACTGGTTCATGCAAACATGAATAAATAATTACTAATAATTTATGGTGTTTCAGCTCATATTTTATTAAAAATCATTTTAAGCTGAAGTGTAAATTAAATTCTCCAGTTAAATTCATTTCATTTATTAATCTAAGATTATTTGTTTTACGATACTAGAAGTCGTTCTTTACATATTTACATCAATATACATCATTGCGATACATTGATTTATTTACATCTAGAAACGTTAAAAGGTAGAATAGCTCTTTTTGAGGTAGCCAATCAACTATGAGTTAGAATCTTTTTGGGAAAGGCTAAACTAGATCTTAGCCTAAGGCGGGGTGTGATTTTCAGCGCCATCTAGTTTTCTAGTTTGAGGCTAGAATCCACTTTAGGACCGCCTTAACAAAGGAAAGTTTTTTTTTTTTAGTGAAGAAATTTTTTAGTAAATAATTTTGACCGCACGGATTTGCCCGAAATGTATTTGCACATGGGAAAATTATATAAATTAACAAAGAAAATTTTTAGTAAACATATCCTCAAAAATATACGATTAACTCAATGATTTTATATAGAATTTTATTACTTTAGTTGGGCATCCACTGTTTTTTAACAAATTTTGAAAGAGTTTATCGATTTGTTTTTAGATAAATAAATAGTACTACATATTCTTTTAATTCTATTCATTTCATTAAAAGTGGTATTTAAATAGATGCTCCTAGAAACTTTAGAATTCCAAGTAATTAGTTTATTTACATTAAAATCATTTCTTTTATCGTATAAATAAATAAAGAAGATATTTTCATCTTTTATAATAACCAAATCCAAAAAGTTGAAATTAATATTATCATCATGATTACGAAGCCAGATTAATTCCTCGGGGTAAATATCATTTAATTATATAGTATAATCTTGAAAATTAAACATAATTAATTCATGAATATATCTAAAAGCAAATTTAATACTAAGAGTATAATTTTTTTCATAATAATGCAAAAATAAGTTAGATAAGAGAGATGAATAATTAGATCCTTGTGGTATTCCATCAATTTGAAGAAAAATATCCTTTCCATTGTAAAGATAATTATTAAAAAGACAAAAATTAATCAGAATTTCCCAATAATCAAAGTCGCAACAAAGGATATTTTTAAAATCATAGTAATAATTCAAAAGGACATCTTTTAGTTTAGAAAGGGGAATGCTATTGAAAGGATCCAGGAAATCGAAAGTCGCAATAGTCTGAAATTTTCCTTTGTTTTATCTTCATTTTGAATTTATCTAATGGGTTCTGTTTACTTGCAGTTTATGCGCAATAAATGAAACTTATTGTTTTTCTTAAGATTAGCTGGCAATTTTTCTGCACCAACATCACATAGAGAGAATATTATAGGATTGTAAAATTTCAGAGGTCCTTATATCAGCATTACAAACTTAGATAAAGCAATATTAATAGAAACAATATTATAAACTTATATAAGGCGAGGAAGCAATATTATTTAACACATAGGACATTTAACTATAGGGCATTAGTCGGAGATTAATCTCTGTATCCGAAACACGCTTGGCTTCAGCCTAACTCGGGTAGACTATATTTGAGGGTGCCCCTTGATTCTCGCCAAGTTATGATCGCGGCTGATCGCCAAGCTGGGCGATGTTGAAACTTAACTTAATCGTGATTGGTTTAGATTTTAGCGTTATTTTTAAATGTTCAATGGTATATGTAATTTTAGAGGTCCGTCAATTCTACGTTGGATACCAGCTTTTAAGGTTACTTTTACTTCTGGTCAATAAGATCGAAGGTATGTGGGCAGTCATAAAAAGGGACTTTAGAAAAAAATATCATCGCCAGTCTGGTACCACAGACGCCATTTTCGATTCGTATTTCGCCGAATTTATGTGGCGATGGAGGTACACAGATTCTATTCATGAAAAATTTAGACAGTATCTAACTGCTATTAGAGAATTTGGTGCACCTAAATCTGAGGCTTTCCAATCTTAACGAAGAAGTGAGTTGTTTTTTTCCTTTTCTTTCTTTGCTTGCTCCATTAATTTTTGTTTCGATTCAAAATACATTTTATTGGGTTTATTAACTTTTCTTATATTGGATTCACTGCAATTTCATAAAATTTTGGCCGATGTTTCGTTGAAATTTTCCAATGTTTTATTGAAATATCATTATGTTTTGGCCGCTATTCCTGTTACCACGCTGTTCCATGCAAGCAGGAATGGCGCCAAACATAAGTCGCCAGTTTCGCATAGTATATTTTTAACGATTTTTCTTTTCACATCATTTTGTGTACTAATGATTTGCACTTTTATGCATTATTTAAGAAATATCTCAAACAAGTATGAACTGTTAATTTATATTTCTGGCTGAACGGTTTTTTGAAAGTAAGTAAAAAGCAATTAAACGTAAGGAAAAACAATGATAAAGTTAAAAATTATTTACGAAACCTCCTTATATACAAAATTTTTTATCAATTTCTTTTCTATATTATTCGTTTTCATATAAACGTCTTGACTCTTCAACGTTTCTTCGCCGCACATTCTGCTGTCGCGAATTGATAGCACTACGATTATTTTCCCAGTAATTTTGTGCTGCTAAATTATGTTCAGCCCCATGTCGCTGTTGATATCGCCAAAGATATTCACGGTGATCCATCTTTTATAAAAGATATAAGTATTTTAAAGTAAACTCTGTTCAATATATTTCACACATTTAATACAAAATAAAAATTGCAACAAGATTTAGCTGGTAAGTTTAGTTGTAACATTTCTGCAAACAGCATTATTGTTGTTGTTGTTGCTGGGCCACACGGTTAGCGGAGCTAAACCAAGTCCATGACTCCAGAGACTCTGAGCAAGTCTGTAACAAAAAGTGGATCTGAAAAGAGGTTCACTTTAGAGATATTTAGGCATTGAAGTATATGTTCAGGAGTAACTTGTTGGTCGTTACACTTAGTGCAAACAGGGAAAACTCTTGAACCATTATTGAACAACATAGTTCTTAGGTGACCGCTTCGAAATCTTGATATAACCGTCTGATCCCGCCTGCTGCACTGAAGGGTCAGGCTGCCACCTGGGCGGTTGCACTGATACCAATGATGAACTGGAGGGGCCACAGGATCACGAAGCCTGTTAAAACGGGAGTGGAGCTCCGAGAAAGTCAGAGATGCCGAAGAATGTAGGGGCAGATCAGTTCCGCTCTTAGCCAAGGAGTCTGCAATCTCATTACCTTCAACATCGACATGAGATGGGATGAGACATGAAACAGCATTATTAAAAATTATTTCCTTTAAACATACATGCGTTCTCAATTTTGATTGACTGTTTTGTGCGTTAGTAACCAGGAGTTTTCTGTGATTGGCTATGTGTTATCATTCCACTCTCTTCTTATATTATATATAAAGATATATATAATTTTGTATTTTGCCATATAAATTCCATAGAATGATGCAAAAAATTGTGCACCTTACAATTCAAAACTTTTCTACTGATATTAAATAATATAATATTTACTAAAATTATTTCTGCAAAAATAAATTTTATTATTGTGTGCAAAATTTCTTCAATTGGGTATAATATTAAAAAAACACTACTTCCACTTAGTAGGAATAACATTTACCATGACGCAATGCTAAATTCTATGCCACTATCCACATAAAAGCCACTATCGACATAAATCAATTATTAATCAAAAATGGAAGATCAATTACTTTTCTTTATAATGCAATAAAATCTGGCGAGCAGCTATTTAAACGATCAAACACTTCGTTTGTTTATTTGTGGCTTGAAGTTAGGCTCGCAGAAAATGCCGTTCATGGGTTAAATTTAGTAGGAATAACACAACCTGTGACGTAGGCTATAGTATACCCAATTCGCTTAAAAAGTTCTTGAGAAATGGTGAAATACGCAAGGAGTAAAATCAACATTAAGCTGTCCAAACTTTGAACCACTTTCCTGATCAAAATATTGCAATCATATTTCCCAGACTACGCCCAACCCCTATATTTTGGGGTAAAAATCCGTCGAAAAAAGGGCATGTATGTTCAGAGAAAGTACGATTTTGTGTCTGATTTCGTAACTTAAAATATCGTCTGCAGTAATTAATTACGTCACTCCCTCAAACCATTAATATTGAGTCGTAGACCGTGAGGGTCCAATCATTAAATCAAAAGTTACTCAGTGAAGTTTGGTTTTTGGAGCACTATACATACATTTATAAAATATATGTACTTATAATGTATGCATGTTCAAACATGTTGCTGTTATCAATGTTGTAATCGACAAATATAATCGATTACAATTTTGCACAACTTTGGCACATGAAAATATTTTATTATATGTGTAAATTGAACTCTCAATATGAAAAATATAATCGGAATATAAAATTGCGATAATCAATTAAGATGTTTATTGTTCTTTATTACGTGAATTTAGATCAAATTAGATACAAACTGAATTCAGTTCAGTGTCATAAAGTAACATTAGAAATAAATAAAACTACTGAGTCTTTTACTTTAGTGGTTGTCTTGTTGGCAACTGTCTGACCGCAATCATCCCATGTTTCCTTGGTATTTGTAATGCCGTGTAGGAATATAACAGGAGGATGCTATCAGAAAAGAACACATGTGAATATGGCTAATTTTGTGTCAATAACTATTCTAAAATTAAATTACTTTGAATTAGAGAAAAAACTACGATGAAGAAGAGAGCTTCTTTCCTAAAAATTCCTATTCAAAAAATTAATATTTAATTACACATTTCACATTATTGAGATAGTAGCCTATTTTATCGGTATTATGATTCAAATTATAAATAGCATGGTAAAACGCTGAACCGGTGAGACAAGACGAGAAAAATTTAATGTCCAGCTTTTACCAGAAATCCTTTCAGTAGGAAGAATGAAATTGTGTACTAAGAAAACAAGAGTTAAGGCTGTTTTTTGAAAGACTCTGTTCTCATATGAAATAGCATTTTGCAAAGAATATGCTATTTACCTAACTGCTGTGAGTTTGCAAGAATTATTCATGATTAGAAGTCTATTCTATCTTTAACCCCAGCGTCCTCTCTCAAATTCTAAAGATGGCGCTAAACGTCAATACGAAGAAATGTTACGAAGTTCAGTCAAAATGAAAAGTGTTTTTTTTATCTAATTTTTAATATTTTAGAAGTTGCTTCATTGTTGCTTTAACAAGGCTCATAAAAATTTGCAATATTTAGCAATTATTCATCGATTTTGATAAGTTTCATCTAGATGGAAAAATCTCTCCAAATTGGTCATTTTTTCACACAAAAAATAATAAGTTTTACAATTTTAAGGCACTTAATAAAAACATTTTTAAAAGACCGGTTAATTCTTTAGGGCAGGATGGTGTATATAGTTACAAATTATTGCTTTGCCTTAAGTGTTAAGCACTTAAACTGTGGCTTTTTCACTTCCCTTGATGAAACAGCTTCGAAAAAAACTGTTAACCAGTTTTAGTGGCACAAATGAAGATATGACATGACTCTCTCAACTATCACCAAAGCGAAAAAAACTGTTTTAATACTCTTATTCTAAGTGGCATAACTTCGTTATCATCGCCATCACCAGAGTTTGGTGCCTGGAAGAGTTCTGGCAACAATATCCTGTGATGAATCTTGCACAGTAAATTGTTAAACTCATCAGTTCAGTAACAAGAGAAATCAAAACTCACTTCTGATAAGGCTTTATTTGTGTATTCGTCATGATCGAACTTATGAACCTCAGTTAAGGAGTCAGGTAAGAATATCTTGTAAGCAAGGCGAACACCAATCCTTTTGAAGACAGTAAAATAAAACATTTATCAGTCATTTGCTTTTAAAAAAATACTTGTAAATTCAAAAATTCTATAGGTGAACGGCAATCTATAGATGAACGGAAAAAGGTGATCTTTTTATTATATTAAAAGGTCCATATCAGTTTAATGCGAGTTATAAAGTTGCCTTTATGGTAAAAATAAACACAGAATCCATGTCGCAAGATAAGAACCTTTTAGCGCTTCAATTCCAAGCTGACTCCCAATAGGCAGTAGATTGTAAGCGTTTTTTTTTTTTTTTTTTTTTTTTTTTTTTTTTTTTTTTTTGCAAGCTCAGAAAGGTAAAAAATGCTTTGTATTCTCATCACTGATATTTCTTGATGGAAAAATGGCATTAAACTGTAAATGCTTGCCTAAGTGATCCTAATAATTTTTTCTTAAGTGCAGAGGCCTATAAACTGACAGATTTTCTGAACTGGACTTTGTGAAACTCGCATAGTTCAATAAATAATTATAACTGTCGTTGAACAGCCGACCCAATTCCTTGGGTTTGCGACTACTAATACGCGGCCTTGTAATTTTTAACCCAGTCCGGAAGAAAAGGGAACTCCTGGATCAAGTATTGGGAGAAATTTGCTACCATGGCAGAATTTTTGAGGGAACTAACCCTCATTTGCGTTACAGAGAGAGGAAAACGACGAAACCCTCCCACGGTTAGCGTAACGGTAAGGGGACTCTAACTCATGATTAGTTTAAAACTGAGGATATTTTACGTCAGCACTGTGGTAGATACAAGCCGTATCGACCAGCCATCGCTAGGATTTGAACTCGATTAAAATCATTAGAAGGCGACAGCTCTATTCCCCTGAGCAATCACGGCTCAATTGAACAAATAGAAATTATTCCAACTACTGGAAAAAAATTAATGAATATAATGATATCAAATTAAAATAAATGCAAAATGTGGTAAATTCGAATCGCCTAAATGTTTTAAAAGGCATATAGGTTTCAGGAAGATAATTTTTTATTTTCGATTTCCCGAATTCTGAAATCGAAAATAAATTCTGTCTCATGCATCTGTTTCAGGAATAATATTCAGTATGCATCCTCTTTCCACCTGCAGAAGTCCACTCCATTGAGATGCAGTTTGGAATTGAAGGTACTGCAGCCTTCTTGTTTTGCGATTTTCGGACAAAGATACTACGCACTGATCAGGAAGCAACTTCAGGGCTGTAATTACTTTATTTTTTAAAATTTTTTAGGAATGATTTGAATGTATCGAAGAACATTTATTGCTTGTTTTCTAATTTAACTGTTGCGAGTTGAGGTCTAAAACCAAAGATTTTTAAATTGTTTTAATAGGTACAAACATAAAATAAAGTTTATTTAATGCACCCATATCGCTGGTTGACAAATATAACTTCTTTTTTTTCCTTTGTAACTAATTACAAAATTTTCTTCATAAATCGTAACACTTATTATGTAACAAGTCTTAAGATGTCTACCATTATTACCTTACAGTTGACGTTGTAAGCAAACAGGCCAAAACATACGCAACAGACACTATACGCACGAAAAACACGATTGGTATATAAATTTAATGATAGTATCACAGTTTTCCATTATTGTTTTTATTGAATTTTATTGGCAGCATAATTACATTGTCGAACATTAACTTTCATATTGGTTGGTTTGGTTGTCATCAGCATAAAATTGATATGAGTCATAAAGATATTGCTTTATGTATATTTTTTCATCCCTAATTTAAAGATATTTACCTATTCACCCTATTCCTAACCGTGTTTCATGTTCTCCACGTTATGGAACAGTATTTGTAGAGGTTGTTGAGGATTTGTAGAGGAAGCTGCATCTCAACGATCAGGTAATTGCTTATCAATATTTTATAATTCGTGATCGCAACGCTTGAGTACGCCCTCTAGCGGGAGCCTGAAAATATCGGACATTAATTCCGTCATAACCATTGGCAATGACGGACGACATTTTCTTAGCAGCAAATAAGAAGCAAAATTTCCCTAACAGAACATGCCAAACATTGAATTAGAACACGCCAAGCATTTGAAGAACAATTTCTCTATAATTTTTACCAACAGCATAATTTCGGATTTTATGATCACCCTCTGTTACAGATGTGTGCATTACGGTAAAATAATTTTTTCTGTCTTCAATTCATTACAAATTTAAGTGAAATCAACATTGCTTTCTTCGTTTCAATGAATAAATGTGAATTTAGAACGTACAGAACAGTAATAATTATAGAATATTCTTCTTCCTTATAGAATAGTAAATATTTCTGTATCTATATAATTCGGAAAACAACACTAAAGAATTCTCCGAATTACTTGAAAATCGCTATCGCAACGAACTATAGAGGGCGTTGTTGTATGAGACGAATACCTGCGATTTCTATATGAACAGTACTGTTCAGTTACTCTAGAAACGTCTTTAATGTAGCGTGTAGCATTGCAACGTTCCTTTTTTATTGTGGCTAATTAAATTCAAAAAAGAAAAATGTTTGATATTCTTTCTTATGCAAACGAAAACAAAATGGTGTCTCTTTTTTTTAGAGAAGGAACATCCAAAACACATCGGATAAATATTTGTACATAAACAGAAAAAAATATGTATATTCTTATAAGAGTTAAAACCTAATGCCCGAGAAATAGTTTTACTAAATTTAATGATATAACATGAAAGGCCTATTTAAACTTTACATTCCATAGTTTTAAGAATCATATTACTTCAAAAATTAAAATGAACAAAAAGTATACATAAGCCTCATAATTTTATAAAATTTAATTTTGTAAAAGAAATTTTTTGACGACAATTTTTATCAAAAAATTTCAAGTTTTAATAAAAATCATTATTTAGAAACTCAAAAACGTAAAATAAAGAATGCTGACGAAACAGAAGCAAAAAAAAAAAAAAACCAATTCTTTTTTGTCGCCGTTTTTTAGTGCTACGAAAATTTGTCTTTGGGATTTGCCAAAAACAAAACAAGATGCAATTTCAATTTTTCAGGAGTGAAATATTTTACCGAGAAAACGAAAATGTACCAATTCCCACGACATGAAACTTTATCTTGGTAGACGTACGTTTTGGAAATGTTATTTCATTTGGAATCTTATTCATCAGACTTCATATGGCGATATGATTGTTTTGAATCTTTACTAAACTCTATATCTGCCCATTTTCCACCGAAATCCGATTGACTACTTTGATTTTAAACGAAGTGTTTTATTTGATGATTTGTCGCAAATTGGCGGCACTTAAAAACCGCCAAATCTGTAGCTGCGGTGGCGTTAATACGTAAGTACCGAATTTTTATTCCATACTTTTCTGAGTCTTATTACTTCAAACATTAGAACAAGAAGTATACATAAGTATGAAGTATTCTTCAACAAGAAGTAGACATAAACACATAATGTTATACCATTTAATTTTTCAAAAAAAGTATTTTGACCACAATTTTTATCAAAAAACTATGAACTTAGAAACGTAATATAAAGAATTCTTATTAAATAAAAAAAGATTTTAAAAATTCTTCATATTAAAATAAAAACTTTCATATTGTTTCTTTTTTTTATTCTTATAGTTCTTAATCAGACGTAAAAAACCATTCTGTTGAGAACTATCATTAAATAATATAAAGAATTATTTACAAGCAAATTTTTTATTATAAAAATCATAACATTCACCTATTTTATAAATCCGCAGAATTCCAAATTAAATGTTTCTCGCTTGAAATTTTTTTTTCAAATAATATATGCACAGATTATCCCTTCATTACTTTTAGATACCACACATCAAAATTTTATAATTGTAAGACCTCGATATGAATTTTAATATGTAGCTTAAAAACAGAATAGCTGAACTCTAGTTGAAATTATTCTTTCAAAATTAAAAAATACTTACCAAGAAAACGATAAAAATGTATTAATAATCNCATCAGCATAAAATTGATATGAGTCATAAAGATATTGCTTTATGTATATTTTTTCATCCCTAATTTAAAGATATTTACCTATTCACCCTATTCCTAACCGTGTTTCATGTTCTCCACGTTATGGAACAGTATTTGTAGAGGTTGTTGAGGATTTGTAGAGGAAGCTGCATCTCAACGATCAGGTAATTGCTTATCAATATTTTATAATTCGTGATCGCAACGCTTGAGTACGCCCTCTAGCGAAGCAAAATTTCCCTAAGGAAAGGGTAGAAGAACTTGAAAAAACTAACCAGAACATGCCAAACATTGAATTAGAACACGCCAAGCATTTGAAGAACAATTTCTCAATAATTTTTACCAACAGCATAATTTCGGATTTCATGATCACCCTCTGTTACAGATGTGTGTATTACGGTAAAATAATTTTTTCTGTCTTCAATTCATTACAAATTTAAGTGAAATCAACATTGCTTTCTTCATTTCAATGAATAAATGTGAATTCAGAACGTACAGAACAGTAGTAGTTATAGAATATTCTTCTTCTTTATAGAATAGTAAATATTTCTGTATCTATATAATTCCGAAAACAACACTAAAGAATTCTTCAAATTACTTGAAATTCGCGATCGCAACGAACTATAGAGGGCGTTGAAAGAATGCTGACGAAACAAAAGCAAAAAAACAATAATTNAACTAAGAAACGTAAAATAAAGAATGCTGACGAAACAAAAACAAAAAAAAAAACAATTCTTTTTTGTCGCCGTTTTTAGTGCCACAAAAATTCGTCTTTGGGATTTGCCAAAAACAAAACAAGATGCAATTGTATTTTTTTAGGAGGGAAATATTTTACCGAAAAAACGAAAATGTACCAATTCCCACGACATGAAACTTTATCTTGGTAGACGTACGTTTTGGAAATGTTATTTTATTTGGAATCTTATTCATCTGAGTTCATATGGCGATATGATTGTTCTGAATCTTTACTAAACTCTATATCTGCCCATTTTCCACCGAAATCGGGTTGACTACTTTGATTTTAAATAAAATGTTTTATTTGATGATATGTCGCAAATATTTTAAGTGTAGATTGGCGGCACTTAAAAACCGCCAAATCTGTAGCTGCGGTGGCGTTAATACGTAAGTACCGAATTTTTATTCCATACTTTTCTGAATCTTATTACTTCAAACATTTGAACAAGAAGTATACATAAGTATGGAGTATTATTCAACAAGAAGTATACATAAACACATAATGTTATACCATTTAATTTTTCAAAAAAAGTATTTTGACCACAATTTTTATCAAAAAACTATGAACTAAGAAACGTAATACAAAGAATTCCTATTATAAAAAAAGATTTCAAAAATTCTTCATATTAAAATAAAAACTTTCATATTGTTTCTTTTTTTTTATTCTTATAGTTCTTAATCAGACGTAAAAAACCATTCTGTAGAGAACGATCATTAAATAATATAAAGAATTATTTACAAGCAAATTTTTTATTATAAAAATCATAACACTCACTTATTTTATAAATCCGCAAAATTCCAAATTAAATGTTCCTCGTTTGAATTTTTTTTTTCAAATAATATATGCGCAGATTATCCCTTCATTACTTTTAGATAACATACCACACATCAAAATTTTATAATTGTAAAATCTCGATATGAATATTAATATGTAGCTTAAAAACAGAATAGCTGAATTCTAGTTGAAATTATTCTTTCAAAACTAAAAAATACTTACCAAGAAAACGATAAAAATGTATTAATAATCAGCACAAATGATACTATTTCAAGTAATTTGATGATTCTTTATTGTTGTTTTCGGAATTATATAGATACAGAAATATATACTATTCTATAAAGAGGAAGAATATATTCTATAACTATTACAGTTCTGTACGTTCTGAATTCACATTTATTCATTGGAATGACGAAAGCAATGTTGACTTCACTTAAATTTGTTATGAATTGAAGACAGAAAAAATTATTTTACCGTAATACACACATCTGTAACAGCAAGCGATCATGAAATCAGAAGTTATGTTGTTGGTAATAGAAAGGTAAAAATTATTGAGAAATTGTTCTTCAAATGCTTGGCGTGTTCTGCTTCAATGTTTTGCATGCTCTGGTTAGTTTTTTCAAGTTCTTCTACCTTTTCCTAAAGGAAATTTTGCTTCTTGTTTGCTGCTAAGAAAATGGCGTCCGTTATTGCCAATGGTTATGCTGGAACTAATGCCCGATATTTTCAGGCTCCCTCTAGAGGGCGTACTCTAGCGTAGCGATCGCGAATAGTTACAATAATTAAAAGGAAAATTATTATTGTCCAAAGTAATGGGATACCTGCGTGTGACGTAGTTTAGGTATCCCTATCCTGATGGGCTGTTGAAACGTGGCATTTGCTTATGATAGCATCTGTTCTTTCCATTCTTTTTTGAGTAAGCCAAGCCCGTTAAGTATTAATTCTCTTAAGTTACAGAAGATTTTTCCACAAGCAGTTCTTATTTTACACATAGCCAGGCACGAAGCCTGGTAGAACGTAAACAAACTAATTACGCATCGAAATTACCAGGTACACAAAACAAAAAAAATATAACCGTTGCAATAAAATACATAAAAAAAATAATTAATCTAAGTTAAGTAAAATACGAGAAAGAATCATATTTCAACAAATTCGATGTGCGATACGCTTTTGTATTTAATTAATTTCACGTTACTTAACATTCTAACTTATGTAGATAAACTTAGATCAACTTGCACACTCCATTTTGCTTATAAGCGATCTGTTGGTGCTGGCGTCATAGGTCACATGTGTGGGTATCCATGATATTCTTTTTGAAGTGCATGTACCCAATTATAAAATTCTTAATAGCTGCAAGAAAATCCGTGTTATCAATACAAATAAATGTAAACCTAAGAATTTGACTAATCAAAATATTTTTTTTTAAATTTTAAGTATACATTGGAATTAAAATGTGTTAGACTAATAACATTAAACTTAAAATCTCTTCTTTTATCATATAATCCTATTAAAATTTTTTCATAATGAAGATTAATTTCAAAATTCAAGAAATGGATCGTTTTAACATCTGAATGAGTCATTATAGAATGAATTAATTTCTTTCGGATAAATATCTTTAATTAAATCAAAATCAATGCAATGTAAAATAATCAAATCATCAATTAGATGTAATCTCCATTAATAAATTGTGTTGTAAAACTTTTGTTCATAAAAATATGAATGATAATGACAGTACAAATTTATTTAAGCTAAGGAATGAACTAAAAATACAATGATTCTTACCCTTCCATAGCTGAAACTAATTTGAAACTGATTGTGTTTCACCTGCTTCTTAAACTATTTCCATCATCGAATGGTTATGACCCTATTACTTCTCACTTTGTTTGATTATCTTCCTGAGTCCCCGAGAATAACAAAATTTATTTTTATTACTACTATTTTATTACTACTATTTTATTAAAATTTATCAAAATTTAGATTTTTACTATTTGGTAACTAAGAAGAAAGTAAATTTAAAAATAAAATGAAATATTGTTAAAAAAAAGTTATGAATTAAATTTAATGAACTGTTTTTAGTTCATTTTAATTATGACATAAAAAATTATAAATTTTTACGATTCTTACTCGAGAAACATTTAGAAGTGATAAAATTGTGCCAGATGTATTTCAATATATTGATCGAGAGGCAGAGGGTTACACATATTGCCACCCAATATTTGCAACATGTAATTAATTTTTCATTTATTCCAGAATAGGTGGTTTTTGCATCAAAATTGCCCAAGTGCTGAAAGACGTTTAACTTTTGTCGAATCTTGTACAACCCACAAAATAAAAGAAAAACCTTAATAACTTTTTAATGGATGGTAAAATTTTAACGTGCAAACTTCTCAATTCTAGGGCATTAAATGTACAAATTTTTTAGAGCTGGCGATATTTGAAGTTATGACACAAAAACACATTTTCGCTGAATGAACATTTTTTTTTCTAACGAACTGAATCATTCCCAAAATAAGGACTGTCATCTAGAAAATAGGATGCAGAGCTTTGGAAAATTGAACCATTTACTGTTAACTTCAATTTTTGCGTATTTTGCCATCATCAACGAAATATTTTTTTTTTTCTAAATTTTGATTTTTTTAGAGCATTGTCAAGGATTGCCTTCAATTTTAGATTTTTGTCATTTAAAAGTAGGTAGAATAAAATAGTGTGAAAATTTTTACGCCTTTAAAGTTAATTTATATTAATCATTAAAAAAATATTAAATAATTTTTAAAATTTTTTTACACAGAATTAGAATAAAAAAACAAGCTTCATGGAAGTGATCAAAAGTTATGGAGATACGTGTGTTTTAGAAACTGGTAAAAGCTTAATTCACGAGATACTGTTTTAACCCACTGGCGGTTAAGGAAATGGGCAAAATTGGGAGAATGTTTCTCCCCTACACACAGTTCCCCTATCTATTAACATGGGAAAACCGGTTTTGCTATGCAGAGAAGACTGCATCTTAAAATGCGACTTTTTACGTGCAGAACCGTCAGTGGGTTAATAACGATAATTTTAAGATGTTTAGGTAAGATAGAGTTCTAACTAACTAGGTAAGATAGGGTTCCCACAACCTAGGAAAAATAAACGAGTAGTTGCTTAGATTTTTCAAAACTACTACAAAATACATCAATTTAGTTTTCATTTGAGAATTACGAAATTATTCTAAAGGTATTTTTTTGCAACCATACATATTTTCTTTAAACTAAAAATTTTTTCGTAGCTTGAAACATCTAGATTTATCTCACTTTTGCAATCACTTTCAAAAAATTTGCAGTCAGTGGAAATCATATATGGCAACGTTACTTTTAAAAAGTAACGAGTAAAAGTACAAGTATTTTTAAAAAAAGTAACGAGTAAAAAGTAAAAAGTTCTTATTTTAAAAAGTAACGAGTAAAAAGTACAAGTAAAAGTACAAGTACTAAACAAAAAAAGTAACGATTTAAAAGTACATTTCTAGGAAATCGAAAATTCAAAGTAACCTAAAATTTTATTGAATAATATTCTTATGTTCTTTAATGTTTTTGCAAAATTGTTGTTATTTATTTAATTATTTTTAATTTTGAAAGTTATGGATATTAATTTATTTTTAAATTCGGAAGAATATTATAATATAATTTTATAATATAATCGTATAATATAATTTTAAAATCAAATATAATTTTAATATCAAACTTTTTATGGATTTGCACGAAAAAGAAATTTTATCTATTGATTTTAATTTTTAGTTTATTATTTTTATTTATTTAAATTACCATTGATTTAAAATTGTTTTACTCTTTAGAAACGCGTTTTAAAAACACAAACATAAACAAAGCAAACACGGGGTTTCAGATAGCTTTGTGATCTTTGAGCTAGTAAAAAATAATTGAATGTGCAGTATAAGTTGAAACAGAACAGTCTACAGTTTTATTTGTAACAAAGGCTAATGCTAAAGTCATGCGAGAAAATCATTTTCCGAACATTTCTGCCTAACGGAATAATTAAAATTTATAAACGAATTTTAGTATCAGCGGTATAGCACACCAAGTTCATCACTATTGACAAGATTGAATCCTCCAAAACACAATAAGTATAAGTTTCCTACAAACGTTAAAAAACTAATTAAGTAAAATCGGTAGTTTTCTTCTTTTTTTTTACAATTTACGACTTGTTTACAGTAGAATAAGAAAGAAAAACGTTACCTTCTGGTAAATAGATTAAGCAATCTGATTAGATTATAAAAAAGAGTTTACAAGGGAATAAAGTTTACAGAAAGAAAATAATAAATGAAACTGCAAGTAATATTTGAACATGTTCAAGATCGGCGAAAGGAGTGTGCGGACACGGGACTGGGTGATCCTCCCCATTAAACCTAATCTCATTTAAAAAGTAATATAAAAAATAATTAAAAATTTTCTTTTTAAAAAAACAAAAATTTTAAAAAACAGAGATAAGAACGTTTACTTTCCAATGAAGTGAATCGAGTTCGAATCCCAGTCATGGCTGGTCGATACAAATTCTGCATCCAGCTTGCATAGACTACAGTGCTGACGTAAAAATATTCTCGGTGGTATGGGTTAGAATTCCCTAGCCATCGGGCTAACGTGGGAGGTTTTCCTGGTTTTCCTCACCATGTAATGTCAATGCTTGCTAGTTTTATCAGAAAGTCCTCCACGAAGGCACATTTCTCCCAATACTTGATCCAGGAGTTCCCTTGTCTTCTAGATTCGGTTCAAAATTACAAAGCTACGGAGTTAATAGTCGTAAACCCAATAAATTGGTTCTGCTGTTCAACGACGGTTATGAGTTTGCACAAAAAAAAAAGAAATAACGCATGACATGCAATTTATAAGAATCAAGTTAATATAGTTCGCGCTAATCTTCCAGGAACGTTCATTTTATGTAAAGTTTTTCTTAAAATGTGTTGGGAGAATTTCTTTTATTTTTTATTTTTTTTATTGACTTATTTTTTCTTAAGGAAAGTAATAATGAATTTGATAAGAAATTCTTGCAACACATTTTAGGATATAAAACAAGCATTCCTGGAAAATTAGAATAGATTATATCAACTATATTCTTGTAAGTGACATGTCATATTTCATTTATTACTTTTTCATGCCAACCCATAAGAAGAAATTTTGATTTAAATTATTTCATTTCTTATTTTTTTCATCTTAGGATTCCGTAAGTATTTGAAAACAAATTGCACCTCATTCCCCCCCTCCCCAAAGAAAAACACGTTTTAAAAGCACAAATATGAACAAAAGATGTGGTTACAGATAACTTTAGAATTGCGAATTTGGTGGCGTAGAGCCAAGAAACATGTCATTCACGTAGATGACTAAATTTGGAAGGAACAAAAATGAAACATTAAGGAGCAAATTTTAAAAATTCTTCGATAAAATTTTAAACAGAATGGTGAATAATTTTATTAATAACTATGGTTAATATTACACATAAACGAAAAAAGTTAACTTCTCCATTTCTACCGAAGGGATTATTTGAAACCTTTAAACTATTTTTCAGGGGCTAAAATGGGTGCTCTGTCTAAATTTCCCAACCCAATGACTTTGGAATTACGAGATATTTTCAAAATAGCATTCAGCAACAAGAACAGACAAAAATACAGAAGAAATACAAAAGATAATTTTAAAATTAACTGAAATGTACAATTTGTTATCATTGATAGTACCTGAATACACTGTAATAAAATGTTCACGATATTTCATAAAACAATTTCAAAAGTGACAGAAAAATGCATGCAAAATACTATCCAGAAAACGACAAACTTACAGCCACATAAACCAATAAGCATTCCATTCTTTTTTCCCTTCCGTCAAAATCTAAACAAAAATCCTGACTGCAATAAATCGGTTGTTTACACGTTTAAATAAAATAAAAATGGAACCGCGTATTAAAGGCCTGTGATACATTATTCGAAACAGACTTCAATCACCCAATATCATCCAAATGAAGATCACGTCCGCTGGAGTCCTGTATGATACTGTAATCGGTCAAGGGAGAATTACGTNTTAGAACGAAAGTTTTTCAGGGTGATATCTTTTTTTTTTGCGGACTGTACATAAAATTCTAGAGGAAGTAAAATTGACCAATATATATATATTTTTATGAAGAAAAAAAAATGTTGCTGGAAAAATTTATAGAAATGGAGCAAATGAAATGCACTCTAATTTTATAAGAATTGTGTGGAATCATAGACAGACTCATAATAATTTTTTCATTGAAAAGAAAAAAGACGCAAGAGAACATTATATTTATTGTAATTTCTTTACAACTTGAAATACAATTATTCAGTTTTCGGTGAAATTTTAAGGGAAACATTAAATGTTGCATTTTAAATGTCGATGTTTCAATATAAATTCGCACACTAATCTTGTAAAAGTTTCTGGATATCCAATATGAACTCTGTGCTCTGCATCCTCCACTGCTTCGTAGACAGCATTTGGAAAATGATTGAGAAACACTTCTTTGTCGCTTGGCCTGGGGGAGAAAACAGATTGCTCTTTTAAAATACAATAATATGCTCACAAAAATGGTGAGGGTCAGATAAATCAGGTGCTCAGCTTTCGGAGTACCGGTTAAATGCATACTGGGCCTTACTGGGCACTTGACCTTAAGAAACATTGATGTATTTTTCATATTTTATTTTTCATATTTTATAACAGTCGTTGAACAGCCGGCCCAATGCTGGGTTTACGGCTATGAATGTGCAACTCCGTAGCTTGTTATTTCGAACCAATCCAGAAGACAAGGAAACTTCTGGATTAGTATCCCCAGAGGTATGATTTGTAATGGAAACATGGAGTACTTTGTAACTCGACAGATTTAACGTGCATCAATCACCATTTACTACACGGGGAGTCTTCGGCAGGCAGGGATCGAACCCACGATTCCTTGGACATGGGCCCAGTGCTCTAGCAACAACAGGCAATGGGAACAGGGTAAATGTACCTTATCCACCATCCTTAATTAAAAAAACAAATTAAAGATACAGCCATAAAACTCTGGCAAGATATTTGGAACACAACTACAAACAGATCAACCACCAAACACTACTTCAAACGAGTTAAAGTTAACAGATTAATCTGCGACCCGGATGTTACTTAAATTTTGACCGGGCATGAGTTTTTCCCAGAACACTTAAATAGAATCAATAAACAAGTGCACGTGTTCAAGTCAGACAGAAGGCACGCCAGAACACTATCTATACGACTGCGAGTAAACTGCGCAATACCATTTAAAAACACTAAAAGGAGAACTTTATGAAGCCATTGGGGACTCCCTACAGAATAATAAACAAATTAAAAACAATGAATGACATAGCCTAAACAATAGACACACCTGCCCTGCAGCTGGCCTGCTCTATACAAGCAGACAGTTGTGCCCGGTAACACTAGCTGTTGTCCGTGGGGTGCTAAATGTTAATAAAATAAGTAAATAAATATGAAAAAAATTTCTTGTAATGTGACTATGTGATATGTCCTGTGTTTGTATCTGTTTATTTTGTTATATTAATGTACGATGGCCTGTATGTTTTTCCCAAAGGGTGCTAAACACAATACACAAACACAAATCCCTGGGTCCTGCTGATCTCCGATACGGGGGTATATTGATTATTGGTGGGGGATATTGGTTACGCAGTGGCTATGAAAAACCGTAAGCCCACTTACTTTTCGCTTTCCCAGTATTCATCACAGTATTATTTTTTAATTTAAAGGACTCAATACACACTTACTTGCCCAGTATTCTCTACACAGATGTTTTTCAATGTTAAAGACTATGATCTGATATACACTGATAGTTTTCAAAATAACGAGTCTGGTGTCATTTCTAAATTTTGAGAAATTTCACACCCGACAGCTGCTTCTGCCCCACCTGCAAATGCTTTGGTAGGATGCGCTCTCATAGGGAGGAAGCTTGTCAATGAAGGGCAACGCTGTTAAGAATTCCGATCCACTTTGGTATTCACTTGCTGGTTACATAAAATGGAGCCCAATTTTACCATGTTTTGGTACTTTCACTATCTCCAAATATCAGTTGGAGGTTGCACCAAAAGTAGGTGCTTTGAAAAAACAAAACACATATTTTCGTTCCTTAATTTTTTCTTTTTATAAAAGCAGAGGAAAGTTGCATCATTATTAGGTATTTTTAAAGTGCGCAAATGCGGGCCAAGGTTGCTATGTACCGGAAGTAGGTCATTTTATGACATATCTCTAATCTTTTACATCCCCTACCAAATTTCAAAAGGCAACTTAAAACCATGCATGATTCGTCCCGGTACATCTTAGACCGAGTTGTAAAGAAAACATGACGTCATAAACAAATATTGTTCAGTTCACCCTCGCCGTCAAATTTTTGTGTCTTTTACCAAATTTCGGTGCAATCAGTTGCACCATGAAAGTATTTCTCAATCATACTTTAAAATAAAATAATCTTTCATTTAACGAAACTTTGGGAGAACGAGAAACTTTGCACCAAATACTGGATAAATATTTACCGATTTTTCACAGTGTAGTGCTGCTCGCTAAATGTCTTCTCAAAATCAATGTGAAAATTTCTTAAGCATTTTTGAATCGTAAAACGTCCTTGTGAAATTGTAATAAATGTAAAAATACCGCTCTTAAAAAAAATGCAGCGTGTTTAGCGGTGAACTGACTGATTTTAAAATCATGGTCATAATGTACAATAGAGGAATGAAACAAACCGTATGTTTATTGTGAAAGCTGTAAACATTTCATAAAGAAATCTAATAATTGACATCAGAATGTCACTTCAAGTCATCGATGATCAAAGCGATCAGTTCTGGTGTCGAAACGTAAAAAGAGGTCACGTGCCGGATTAAGATTTTTAAAATCTGTATTCAATTAAAAAACGTGTGTATTCTGGTACTGGAATATCCCTGGTTATATTGCAACTTTTCCGCACTTATATTCATTTCGCGAACTCAGCATGGAGTGCCATCTTTTGTAACTAAATCTCGAAATTTCTGCCAAAAATTTTACAACTTCATAATAGACATGCCGTAATTTGTTTCATTCTTCTGTCTTCTTTTGTTCCCAAGGTTTAAAATTTTTGTCCTCACTTGGATATGGATGATTGATCGTATAAAGTTTAGCGCAGATGGCGCTGTGGGTCGAAATTTGCCGTAAGACTTCGGGTTACTATTTCCGACTGAGTTTTAAACCTAAGCTTGAAAAAACATGCCTGCCAATTTTATTATTGTAGTGTTTTTAATATAACGCATTTTTTCAATTTAACTTTCAACGAAACAAACAACAAATGAATTCGGAAGACTCCGCAAGATTTCTATGATGATTCCCAACAACTAAATGAACGGCGCTATTTTTCACAAATATAGCCAAATAAGGGATAACACTCAAAACTTGGCGAACCTTACACTTGTTGTGATATTACTTTTGTTAAATTTGTTTTAGGCTTACGATCTGTTAGAATTTATAAATGACTGAAAACTCTTATGAATGTTAAAATTAAACACAAGTCACAATAATGAATATTAAGCCTGCTTACACATCGCCTGAGATAATGGGAGGGACATGCCGGAAGCTTTCTAAATTTCTTCCAATTTTGGGAAGCTTGTTATTGCTTCAGTCCACCATCCATACGCATGCATATACCAATGCATATACGTAGGCATATGTGCATATATGAATGCATGTATGCATATACGAATTTTTCTTGTGAGTAAGCACAACTGTGGTGAAGAAAAAAAGGTGATCTTACACGTTAACCGGTGAAGATGTGCCATAGATCATTAAGACGGGACCTTCATATGTCATTTCTTTTTCAATCCCTTGTATGCTACAGGGTGTGAATTCTCCACTCTCCATTAAATTCTGCAAGACATCTAAATTAGTCTTCCACTCAAATCCATCTCCACTGGAGTTCACTCTGAGGGCGAGATCTCGGCCGACCCACTTTACGGGTTGGAGAGCGTTATTATAGGTGCTCTCCTCTGTCTGAAAAATAACATTTTATATATATATTTATATATTTATTTTATAACAGTTATTGAACAGCCGACTCAATGTTTTTGGGTTTACGAATACTAATGTTCATCTCAGTAGCCTTGTCATTTTAAACCCAATCCAGAAGACAAGGAAACTCCTGGATCAAGTATTGGGAAAAATTTGCCTTTTTGATGGAACTAACCCGCATTTGCGTTACATGGAGAGTAAAATCACGAAAACCTCCCACTGTTAGCCTGACGGCAAGAGGAATCTAACCCATGGTTCGTCTAACTCTGAGGGTATGTTACGTCATCACTGTGGTCAGTGCAAGCCGGATGCAGAATTCGTGTCGACCAGCCATCGCTGGGATTCGAACCCGGTCTACCTCATTGGGAGGCAAGCGCAAAAAACAAAAGTATTTTTCTCGAAACTTTCCTTCTACTTTAAAGGACTGAAATGACTCTGTCCTTCAAAACAAAAATTTGAATGACAAGGTGGTTCCGCTCTTGCTCTTTCAGCTTCGTGATTCTCCTCAATCACCAGTTTTTTTTCCCTTGTTAAAAGACAAAATTTTCTCAAAAAAAGTTAATTTTGCTTACATAAATCATTGTAATTTAATCAAAGAAATTTTTTTAACTATATTGTAATAAAATAATTAACAAAACTTGAAAAAAAAAATTAAACTTCGAAATATAGAATGTGTGAAATGATAATAAATGAGAAGTAATTTAAATCAAACAGTTCAAATTGGAAATAGTTTTATATGTTTCGAAATTTTCTATATTTTTAAAAATTTCAATGAAAATGTTAAGATTTATATCAAGAAACATTTAATCTCTATCTCTGATTTTTTATTTTACTTATTAATTTTTTTTGTTCATGTCGATGCTAAGTCAAGCACGTGTGCATGAAATAATATTTTTTTACAACAGAATTTCTATTTAAAGCTTAAAAAAAAAGGAATGAGAATCGCGGGGGAGGGGACGCTTTAATTAGCAATAACTTTCAAACGAGTTGAAATTTTGAAGAAAACTTGCTTTAGGCCATTTCAGAGAGTCAAATTATGACTCATTAGTAGCATTTCTGAAACTACTTTTAAGCTACGGTATTCGGTCCTCTTTACAAAAATGAGATGAATTAATTAAAACTAGGAGGCTCCGCCCCCTGCTCGCTAACGCTCGCCAACCACCGAGAATTGCTACGCAATCCTATGTGGTTCACGCCGTGAACCATGGCTCGCTGCGCTCGCTCGCCAATGAACACAATGTTCTAGCACAAAGACATAATATATTATCATCAAAGACATAGTATTTTATCATCAAAGACATAGTATTGTACTTATGTAGAAGAATTCTACCAATGTTCTTATTGGCTTTTAAAAAAGTATATTAGCTATTTAGATTGTACATGGTGAAAAAATCAAAACATTAGCTAAATAAGAAACATATTAGCAAAATAAATTATCAAATATTGCTTCACTAATATTCTGCATTTTAAAGCGTGAAAATTCAATGCATAAATAAACGCGAAATATAAAAAAATTCAATGCATTCAATACAAACACTTAAACGTTTTTTAGACGTTTAGGTAGCTCCCAGTAGAAAAATATCAATTCAACAGCGGCCTTTTAAAGCATTCTCACTTCAATTAATTAATTAATTCCTAATTGAGTTTAAATTAAATATTGTCATGTTTTTAGTGCATGAATCTGAATTGAACAACCTGATAATGCTCACTCTGGTTATTGTTATCTGGTTGCTCACTACGTGCTCTTGAGCGCCGAATCCAATCAATTAAAAATGAAAACTGTTGCCAGCGCGAGAAAAGAAATATCATTGGTTTTATTGATACATACATACGTACGTATTAGCGTTTTATATAATATAGATATGCATTGATGATAATACATCATGAATAGAAAACTTATTTTATGCTTGTTTGTGAGACAATTGTATATTATACTACCTCAAAAAACTTCTCTCCCAGATTTTATTTAAATTTTAATCGGAATTAAAATGTTGATAACTGTAATCACTTTTTTACTATACATTTTTTTTTACTGTTAAAATTAATTTATTATCAATAATACTTTACGAAGGATGTTCGTAAAATAATTTTATCGAAAATATACCATTTCAATATTTAGTTGTTTAGATGTTACATTATAAATACTTTTACTACTGGTCGGTGGTCAAGATAATCGGAAGCGATTTTCTTGGCTTCCGATGGTTTTCCTTCTAGTGGTCGGTTGTCAAGATAAACGGCAGCGATGATCTTGGCTTCCGGTAGTTCTTTTTCCGGAGGAATTAAGTGCAGCACTTTCCTCAGCATGATTATGTAATCTTTGCACCATTTATCAATCGCCGGGGAACTGTTAAGTGACATATCCTCTATGATAATAGAATGGAGTCTATGGGGCTAAAAAAACAAATGATATTTCGACTTAAAATACTGTAATTATACGGTTTTATGAAACTTGTTATTCTATTATTATTACATTCAGTCAACCATCCATTAGAAAGATGGTTGACTTTTGAACGAAAAAAAAATGTCAATTTTCGATTTCCACAGGTTATTTCTTTCACACATCAAAAATTATTGAGAAATTGTTTCTAGATTCTACAAATTATGTTGAACTGTTCATAAATTCCAGAACTGTTTTTGAATTTTAAGTAAAATTAACGACGTAGTTTAAATTCTAGGTGAAATCGAGAATTTTTCTTTGATTCTTCTTAAAATCTACGATATCTATTAGATTATAAGTAAAATCTACAGCTTTTGTTAGATAAAATTCTGTAATCTGTTCTATCTAATTTGTTTGAAAACTTCTGCAATTTTTTATGGATTCTAATGATTAAAACTTTCTTTTATCATGTGGTATATTATATAAGTGTAAGGAAAACCGTTCGTTGTTGAGCAGCCGACCCAATTTTGAGTTTACTACTACTAATGTTCAGCTACGCAGCCTTGTCATTTTGCACCCAATCCAGAAGACAAGGGAACTCCTGGATTAAGTATAGGGAAAAATTTGACATCGTGGAGGTCTTTTTGATGGAATCAACCTGCATTAGCGTTACACAGAGAGAAAAAATACGAAACCTTTCCGCTGTTAGGATGACGGCAATGGGATTCTAACCCATGATTCTTCTACACTGAGCATATTTTATGTCAGCACTGTGGTTGATGCGAGCCGGAAACGGAATTCGTTTTGACCAACCATCGCCGCGGTATTTGATTCCCGGTCACTTTATGGGGAGGCTCGATCCCCTGAGTCACAACAGCTCTTTCATTGATTTCGATAATTTTCCTCCAGATGGGAAAATGTCGTCAAATTGGCGATTTAAGTACTTTATTCGTCCTAAAATCCTGATAATTCCTTACTCAAAAAGATTGTTTATAATTATGGTCTTGCCTTAAGGCATTTAAACTGTAGCTATTTCCCTTTGGCGAAAGAGTTCCGAAAAAAACTGTTAAGCTCCTCTACTCACATGCCTGAATGCGAAGTTCATTGCAGTTAAACCACCCATACTGTGACCAATGAGAATGGCTGTTGGAATTCCCATAGAGTCCATGAAGCATGCAACGTCATCCGCCAAGTTGTTGTAATCTATTTTATCAATCCAACCACTGTCCCCATGGTTTCTTGCCTCCAATGAGTACACCTGGAAACCATGATGCTTACTTACAATAAATGTTTTAAACAATTTTACAAAATGTAACGTCTTCACCACCTTTAAAAAATATTTTAAGACTCTTTATCAGTATAAAAACAAAATTAGGGTTCCACATTGAAATTTAAGTAAGGGTAAAGAAAAGGAAAACAAATAATCGTTAGGAAAATTTGGCATAAACTCATCTATCGTAATTTATTGTAACCTATTGTTACCATTCAAATTTATATGGCAATACACCATAATCTTATGACAATCATAGAAATTTGTATGACTTAAATATGGCACGACATAATTTGCTTACAGGCAAGACATAAGGATTTGCATGGCATTCGTATGGAAAGACTATGCTAATCATATTATAAGCCTATGGTAACCATAGAAATTTGCAGGGTATAATATGGCTAAAGGAAAGGAACATGGCCTAATGATATGCTTAAAGAAAGTTACGTATGAAAAAGCCCAGTACGCATACGTCATTAAACCAATCCATCAAAAACAATAATACTTTTCATTAGACTACGCCCACTCTGCAAAATTCCATTGTTATTTGAAATTACTTTTGATTATTTTAACAAAAAATAGCACCTCTAGAATTGACGATGTTAGTCACGTTGACGACAAAGCAAGCTTGACGCGAATAATACCCCAATGGAATTCGTCTTGAGAGAAGTATATAGTATAT